>NW_027204226.1:0-270000 GCF_024711535.1 Dipodomys merriami
ACCAGTGCCAGGCTGATGAAAACTTTCAAAACCTGAAAAACAAAATCAAAACAGTTCTTAAGAAGTGGAAAAACCTCCCATGTTCCTGAATTGGAAGGATCCACATCGTGAAAATGGCAGTAGTTGCCAAGGCTATCTACAAATTCAAAGCGATACCTATCAATATTCCAACCTCATTCTTCAAGGAAATAGAAGAAGCAATCCAAAAAATCATAGGGAGCAATAAAAGACCCCAAATAGCAAAAATGATCAAAAACAGAAAGAAAAGTGCTGGAAAAATATCAATACCAAATTTCAAACACTACTACAACATCATTGTAATCAAAAGAGCATGATACTGACACAAGAACAGACTTCAGGAACAATGGAATATAATTGAAAATCCAGAAATGAACCTACAGACCTATAGCCATCTAATCTTCGATAAGTGAGCTAAAAATTAGAATGGAAGAAAGACAGCCTCTTCAGTAAATGGTGCTGGCAAAATTGGTTAACTACTTGTAGAAAACTAAAGCTAGATCCTTATATATCACCCTGCAAAAGAATAAACTCCAAATGGATCAAAGGCCTGGAGTCAAAGCAGACACTGAAAACATTACAGGATGGAATTGGAGAAACTCTAAGTCTCCTTGGTACAGGCCGAAATTTTCTTAAAAGACACCCAGAAACACAGCAAATCAAAGAAAGGTCGGACAAATGGGATTGCATGAAATTTCAGAGTTTCTGCATGGCAAAGTATGAAGCTAGCAAGATCAATAGAAAGCCCAAAGATTGGGAGAAGATCTTCACTAGCCATACAATGGACCAGGGTCTCATATCTAAAATATATCTGGAACTCAAAAAATAAATGTCCCAACAACAAATCCTCACAATAAATAAGTGGGCTAAAGACTTAAAGAGAAACTTCTCTGAAGAGGAAAGAAGGATGGCCAGTAGACACATGAAGGAATGCTCAACCTCCCTAGCTATAAAATAAAGGCAAATCAAAACATTCAGATTCCACCTCACCCCAGTTAGTATGGCTATAATTAAGAATTCTAACAGCAGGTTGGTCTGTGGACAGAAAGGAGCCCTACTGCATTGTTGGTAGGCGTGTAAACTTGTTCAACCTCTTTGGAAAGTAGTATGGATATTCCTCAAAAGACGCCACATAGAGCTCCCCTATTTCCCTGCAATCCCACTTTTGAGCATTTACCCAAATGATACAAACATGATTATTTTAAAGCTACCAGCACAACTATGTTTATTGCAGCATTATTTACCATCGGTAAGATATGGAACCAACCCAGATGCCCCTTAGTAGATGAATGGATTAAGAAAATATGGTATATATACACAATGGAATTCTATTACTCTATCAGAAAGAATGACATTGCCATATTTCATAGGAAATGGAAAGACTTGGAAAAAATTAAGTGAAGTAAGCCAGGCCCAATGAAACATAGGTCCCATGGTTTCCCGTATTTGCAATAACGTATATTTTTGAGACAAGCAGAAACGGTCAGATAAGTTGATGTTAGGTGAAATGAACCCCAATATAAGTATTCAAATGTTTTTTTTCTTTCTTGTGATTGTGTCTAACATTCATAAGATGATTTCTTTGTTGCTTTGTATGTCCCTCCCCAACAGTATAACCCCTGTTTTCACTGTATTTGATGTTGGTATAATTTGTGGAGAGGAAGGGAAAAAACAAACAGTTTAAATAGGGATACAGATGGACCCATTGCAACAATGAGGTATAAAAGTCGTTATGTTGAAAAATGAACTTTACCACTTTGGCCTGGGGGGAGGTAGGGGGACACGTGGTGGGGGGATGAGAATGGATGTGAATGGGAAACAGAGGAGGAGGCAACAATGCTTAATAAGAAATGTACTCATTACTTTGTTCATGTAATTGTAACCCCACTGTACAGTATTTTCACAAATAAGAAAAAGAAATATACTATTCAGAAAATCATATATAGAATTAGGGGCTGGGAAGGTGTTTCAGTTGTAGAGCGCTTGCCTTGCATGCTTGAGGCCCTGGGTTTCATTTCTCAGCACCACATAAGCCAAAATAAAAAATCAGCAAGTGGCGCTGTGGCTCAAGAGGTAGAGCACTAGCCTTGAGCTGAAGAGCTAAGGGACAGCGCCCAGGCCCAGGGTTCAAGCCCCATGACCGGACCCCAAAGAAATATATAGAGAGAGAATTATAAGATATAAAAATACTTAAGATTCAGGATCATTGTAGCATTAACATTGTAGCATTAAAAAAATATGTACCCTGTATCTGTTGGATATATTTTCACTTCTGTTATAATGTCTTTGAATTATGAATGTGATCATTTGATGTTATCTGGTTTATTCTTGCTTTTTTTAGCCACTAATGTGCATCCTGAGCATCGAGGATTACAGGCATGACATATTGGTGCATGTTTGTCTTTCAATTTTTAAGAGTTTTCCTCTTTCCTTTGAATTCAAACATTGTCCTGTCAGTAATTCTGCACATTCTCAGACTGTTGTTCTCAAAGAAGATAAGTATCTGTTTGATGGGTGATTGTCCTGTTCATTGTATTTGACATAGTTTTCATTGTTTCTATTGATTTGCCCTTCCTAATTATTTCATTTGATGATTAGAATATTTAATATATAGACTTCAGTCTTGCCTCTATGGAGATTGTAGAAGTCATGTCAAAATAATGGTTTAAAAGATTCTTATAGAGACAGAATTGTGAACTTTATACATAAAAATGAAAAAAATGGTCTTTGTTTCTATGAAGAAATTTTAAAAATAGGATTTAAATTATATGGTAATATATTTTAAATGCCATATGAACAAAAAATATGATAATCAGCAAAATTTTCTCTAGGTGACTGTCCCATCTATTCCCCCACCCCACCTTTCCCTGTTCTGGAGCCTAGAAAGGAAAAGGAAAATTTGTGTTGATTATTAAAGAGTGTGAATTTCTCAAACTAGCTTTTTAGAAGCTCTAGAGGGTTGGGATGTAGAACTGTGTTGGCCAAGAAGAAGAAGGAGGAGGAAGAGGAGGAGGAGGAGCGGGAGGAGGAGGAGGAAGAAGAGGAGGATGAGGAGGAGGAAGAAGAGGAGAACGAGGAGGAGGAGGAGGAGGATGAGGAGGAGGAGGAGGAGGAGGAGGAGGAGGAGGAGGAGGAGGAGAAGGAGGAGGAGGAGGAGGAGGAGAAGAAGAAGAAGAAGAAGAAGAAGAAGAAGAAGAAGAAGAAGAAGAAGAAGAAGAAGAAGAAGAAGAAGAAGAAGAAGAAGAAGAAGAAGAAGAAGAAGAAGAAGAGGGAGAAGAGGAAGAAGAAGAAGACGAAGAAGACGAAGAAGATGAAGAAGACGAAGAAGATGAAGAAGATGAAGAGGAGAAGGAGGAGAGGAAAAAGAGGAGCAAGGAGGAGGAAGAAAAAGAAAAGGAGGAGGAGGAAGAAGTACAGAATCAAATTTATCCACATTTTATTTGATGAATATTTATGGCAAAATAAGAGGTTCAAGTTTCATTTTGATCTTTACAGTAGTTCCTGTTTAGCCTCTGGATATACATTTCAAGTGGATACCTGAAATCAATGAAGTACTTTAGAGAGTTAACCCTCATTATCCAGAATTTCCACATCTAGGTGATCAATCAACCAGAAATTTAAAATATTCAGGAAAAAATGTTCCCCAAACATTCAATATAGCAACTATTTATGTACTGTTACATGTATGTTGGTAATAGATATAACCTTGACGTGATTTAAAGTGTAACTTACTTTGTATGACATACTATGCTATTTTCTATATGGGACTGGAGCCTATGCTGATTTTAGTATACTCAATCAGTTCTGGAAGCAACACTGTAATTACCTAGATGACCATTTTATGATTTTACCCAAACAAATATAGCTACAATGAAGCTTCAGGTATAAATTAGGTACAGTAAGACAATTATAACAGTAGCTAATAAAAATAGAAAAATTGTAACAATATACTGTAAAAAAAAAAGTAATGTGAAATGGATATGTAAATGCATACCTGTAATTCCAGGAAACAAGACTAGGCAGGAAAATAATCAAAGAAATATACAGTGAAACTTTAGCTCCAAAAGAACCCAAAAAACAAAATGAAGGTATTAAGTGAATGTGGTCTCTTTTAATTTATGAGATGTTTTTCCATTAATCTTTTCAGAGCACAGTTGAGAACAGGTAACTTGTTGGGTCTTTGTCCGTCCCACGAAAGACAGACTGGGTCTGAGGAAAGGTAAGTGCGTTGCTTGCCCATTCTCCACACTCCCTCAGCCTGGGCGACAATCAGACACAGCGGGGAGCCAAGTCAAGAAGGAAGAGAACTCGTTTATTAACAGAGAGCAGCCCTTTTTAAAGCCAAAAAATGCTGGTGGTATGGCAGGGGAGGAAGAGGAAACAATCACTGTCAAAGTCACACCGTATCATGCACCTAAGCTTTCACGGGCTGATTACACATTGAATGTAAGGTAAATTGGGCTCTACCCACTCACCTCCCTCTCAGCACCATCTTTGTGCTCTGCAGTAACTAACTACAGAAGGGGGAATTACAGTGAAGGTGACTACTGTATAATTGTTTTGTGAAGAGAAAAACGTACCTTATTTAAAGGTTATTTTCTGACAAGAAAAACCATGCACAATTCTTTTGCCTTTTTCTGAAACTCTAAGATATTTTTCCCCTCCCAACTAACCATCTTCCCACCTGGGTGCTGGAAAGGACAAGCACTCCCAAACTAGCTTAGCTGTGCCATCGAGTCTTTCCAGGGCAACAATGCTTGATAAGAAATGTACTCATTACTTTGCTCAGGTAATTGTAACCTCTCTGTATGGTACTTTCACAATTAAAAAGAAAAAGCAGAAGTACAAACATGATTTATTCCTGAACAACCAAGCTTTCTGTAGCCTATTTCACTCTTCCTATTTTGCTCCCAGACGCCCAGAAGACCCTGGTTTGAAGACATATTCTGTATTGTCAGGTGTATGAGATAAATGACTTCTTTAGAAGAAAATGTGAATTTGGAGATTGAAATTGTGAAGGGAAATCAAACTATTCCATCTCTTTTACTAAGGACTAGAAAAAAATGATATGTGCTTACATGCTGAGAGTAAGCAACTTTTGCCACCTGTGGTAATGAATTTAATTTTGATGCTGTTGTGAAATGTGTCCTGAATCCTAATTCCTTATTTTCTGAGAGCACCACCTCTTCAGAAATTCTGATTTGTACTGTGAATATTTACTTCCTGTAAAATGTAGTTGCTTGGATATTTTGATTTTGTGAAAGCTTGGTTAGTTTGATATTGTTCTCTCAGTTGAATTATAAGCAAGTAAAAATGAATTGAAACTGATTAAATGAAGTTCTTTCTGCCCATTTACTCTGGTACAGATTTCTTTGATTTAGGAAATCTACATTTTAAGTCATTCTGGATGACTAACTAGGTCTGTGTATGTGGATGAGTCAATAAGAATTGCAGACTTTGCCACATTGATTTTGGAGCAAAAAATTACAGCTGGTAACTGGGCAATGATTCAGAAGACAGCTGAGGCTGAAGCCATGAGCCCTCCTGATTGTGTTAAGCTCGCAATCTCTTCTAAAACACCCTTCACTCCCCATTCAGTGGTTTCATTGTCTATCCAAAAAGGTTTCTGGAGCTTCATCTTATGCTGACCTCCTAGTATGCCAACATAAGGGGAGTCAAAGCAAGCAAGCCAGATGTGGCAGAGGGATTTTTTTTGGTCGGTTGTGGGGCCTGAACTCTGGGACTGGGCATTGTCCCTCAGCTCTTCAGCTCAAGTCTAAAACCGCTGATCTAAACAACTGCATAGATCAAGTAGATTTAACTGACATCTACCGAATAATTCACCCAGCAGCAACAGAACACACGTTTTTCTCTGCAGCACATACAACATTTTCCAAAATAGACCACATTTTAGGTCACAAAACAATCTTGTCCAAATTCAGAAACATTGAAGTTATACCTTGCATTCGCTCACACAACAAGGGAATAAAATTAGAACTCAACACCAAAAACCACCAAAGAAAGTCCTCTAACATATGGATGCTGAACAACACACTTTTGAATCACCAGTGGGTCAGGGAAGAGATTAAAAAGGAAATTCAAATGTTCATGCTATTCAACAAAAATGAGCACACAAATGAACAACTCTTCTGGGACAGAGCAAAGGCAGTACAGAGAGGCGAGTTTATAGCTTTGAGTTCCTATATCAACTAATTGGAGAGATCTAAAACCAATAATTTAATGAGACATCTGAACCTCCATGAAAAAGAGCAGCAAGATAAACCCTAATCCAGGAGATGGAAAGAAATAATTAAAAATAAATCAGAATTAAATGAATTAGGATCCAAGAAGGCCATAGAAAGAATCAACAAAAGAATGAGTTGGTTCTTCGAAAAAATTAACAAAATTGACAGGCCCTTAGCAAATCTTATCAGAAAAAGAAGAAAAATCACCCAAATATATAAACTCAGAGATCAGAATGGAAACATCACCACAGAAACAACCAAGATTCAGAACATTATAAGGGAATACTTCTCAAAACTATGCTAATAAGTTTGAGAACTTGGCAGAAATGTACCTTTTCATTGCAAATATTGACATGCCGAAACTAAACCAAGATGAGTTAAAACATTTTAACATGCCCATATGAAACATTGAGATAGAAACTTCAATAAGAGCAGTCCCATTTAAGAAGAGCCCAGGACCAAAAAGATGTGCAGCAGAATTTTATAAGGCTTTCAAAGAAGAGCTCACACCAATAGCCCCTCAAAGAAATTGAAAGAGAAAGTGCACTACAGAACTCACTCTGTGAAGACATCATAACCCTCATCCCAAAATCAGTCAGGGACTCATAAAAAAAGAGAACTTATAGACACATTTCTTTGATGAACATTGATGCAAAATTCTGAACAAAATTTTGGCCAATCGACTTCAGCAATTCATCCAAAAAATCATAAACCATGATCAAACAGGATTCATTTCAGGAATGCAAAGCTGGGCCAATATACGCACATCAATTAATATAATTCATCACATCGACAAGAGCAAGGATAAAAACCACATAGTGATCTCAATAGATGCAGAAAAGGCATTTGAAAAGATTCAACACCCATTGATAATGAAGACTAGAAAAACTAGGAATCCGGTGAACATTCCTCAATACGATGAAGGCTGTATATGACAAACCTACAGCCAGCATTATACTTAATAGTGAAAAACTAAAGCCATTTCCTCTTAAATCAGGAACGAGGCAAGGATGTCCATTCTCGCCACTCCTCTTCAATCTAATATTAGAATGCGTAGCTACAGCAATAAGACAAGATGCAAACATAAAATGGATCTAAATAGGGAAAGATGATGTAAAACACTCCCTCTTTTCAGATGTCATGATC
Source organism: Dipodomys merriami (assembly GCF_024711535.1). Classification (NCBI taxonomy): domain Eukaryota; kingdom Metazoa; phylum Chordata; class Mammalia; order Rodentia; family Heteromyidae; genus Dipodomys; species Dipodomys merriami. Next base: position 7,410 of record NW_027204226.1, read on the forward strand.
TTGTATTTAAAGAATTCCACTGACTCCACTCCCAAATTATTCAAACTTATTCAAAACTTGGGCAAAGTAACAGGGTATAAATTTAACCCTCAAAAATCAATGGCTTTTCTGTATGCCAAGAATGAGAAAAGTTTGGCTCAAATCAGGAAAGCAACTCCATTCATAATAGAGCCACAAAAAAAGAAAATACCTAGGAATTAACTTAACCAAAGAAGTGAAGGACGTCTATGATGAAAATTTTAAAAGCCTGAAAAAAGTAATCAAAACAGAACATAGAAAGTGGCAAAAACTCCCATGCTCCTGGAATGGAAGGATCAACATCATGAAAATGGCAATATTTCCCAAGGCTATCTACGAATTCAATGCAATATCTATCAATATCCCAGATTCATTCTTAAAGGAATACAAGAGACAATCCAAAAATTCATATAGAACAATAAAAAACCCTGGATAGCATCAAAGATCATTAACAGAAAGAAAAGGGCTGGAGGAATATCAAGACTAAATTTCAAACTCTACTACAACACAGTAGTAATCACAAAAACTTGGTAATGGCACAAGAACAGATCTCAGGACCAATGGAATAGAATTGAACCTAAAGATATATAGCCATCTAATCTTCGATAAGGAAGCTAAATAATTAGAATGGAAGAAAGACAGCCTCTTCAGTAAATGGTGCTGGCAAAATTGGTTAATCACTTGTAGAAAACTGAAGCTAGATCCTTATATATCACCCTGCACAAAAATCAACTCCAAATGGATCAAAGATTTCAGAGTAAAAGCAGACACTCTGAAAACATTACAGGATGCAAAAGGAAAAACCCTAGGTCTCCTTGGCACAAGAGAAACACAACAAATCAAACAAAAGTTGGACAAATGGGATTGCATGAAATTGCAGAGCTTCTGCAAGGTAAAGGACATAGCAAGCAAGATCAATAGAAAGCCCACGGATTGGGAGATGATCTTCCATAGCCATAAAATGGACCAGGGTCTCATATCTAAAATATACCTGGAACTCAAAAAAATAAATCCCCCAACAACAAATCCTCAGAGAAACAACTGCCCAATAAATAAGTGGGCTAAATGCTTAAAGGGAAACTTCTTTGAAGAAGAAAGTAGGATGGCCGATAGACATATGAAGAAATGCTCAACCTCTCTAGCTATAAAAGAAATGCAAATCAACCCAACATTGAGATACCACCTCAGCCCAGTTAGAATTATATATCTTGATTATAGCCATAATCAAGAATTCTAATAACAACCGATGCTGGAGGGGATGTGGACAGAAGGGAACCTTACTTCATTGTTGGTGGGAGTGTAAACTTGTTCAACCACTTTGGAAAGCAGTATGGAGGTTCCTCAAAAGACTTCACATAGAGCTCCCCTATGACCCAGCAATCCCACTTTTGGACATTTACCCAAATGCTTACAAACAAGACCACACTAAAGCTACCAGCATGACTATGTTTATTCCAGCATTATTTACCATAGCTAAGATCTGGAACCAACCCAGATGCCCCTCAGTAGATGAATGGATCTTGAAAATGTGGTATATATACACAATGGAATTCTATGCCTCCATCAGAAAGAATGACATTGCCCCATTTGTTAGGAAATGGAAAGGCTTGGAAAAATTATATTAAGTGAAGTAAGCCAAGATCAAAGAAGCATAGGTCCCATGGTTTCCCTTATTTGTAATATCTAGTATATGTATGAGTCAAGCAGAAAAGGTCAGATAATGTGATGCTAGGAAAATGAACCCTTAGATATGTAATTAAATGTTTTTTCTTTCATACATTTGTTTCTAATACATTTATTAGATTATTTCTTATTTGCTTTGTATGTCCCTCCCCCACAGTATAACCCCTGCTTTCACTATATTTGATGTTGGTACAATTTGTGGAGGAGAAGGGGAAAAACAAGTCGTTTAAGGATAACTGTGGACCCGTTACAAGAATGAGAAGTACAAGTTGTCATGTCGAAAACGAACTTTACAACTTTGGTGGGGGGGGGGGGGAGGATGGGGGGGGAGGCTGGGAAGGGATATGAAGGGTAAACAAAGGAGGAGGCTGCAATGCTTGATAAGAAATATACTCATTATCTTGCCCATGTAATTGTAACCCCTCTGTACAGTATGTTCACAGAAAATTAAAATTAAAAAAAGAAGCAAAAAAATGAAAATACACAATATATCAATGAATAAGACACAAAATAAAGAGAATGACTACAACAAATGCAAGATGCCATGTTTGGAAATATAGATCTTTTGTTTTTATTATGAATTTATGACTATATTGGCCCACACCAGGACTCCATCTCTGGTCCCAGAAATGGCCTACCTCCTTAGTGGCTCATAGGCTGGTGTGCTCACCATGACCCATTCACCAATTGGGCCTGCTAGGCCTTGAGTTCAAATTCCAGCATTGCCAAAGATTCATTCTGATGTGAAAAGCCTAGGGTTGCACATGTTTTCCTGTTCGGTGAATGTCCTGGGTCTCTTTGAGGATCGAAAATACTATATAAGCAACTCAATAGCTATGGGAATAGGTTGTCATCCATGTAAGCACAGTTGTATCTGTCAACATATTCAATAAAATGCACAATACATCCATGAATAAGATAAATAAAAATTAATAAAAAGTATAACTACACTGAATGCAAGATGCATACCACACCTGTAGGTAAAGAGAGATCCTATGATTTAAAAAGGTGGGCTTGGGGAGTCCAGGAAGATGGCGGAGGAGAAGCTGGAGACTAAGTAAGTTCTCTCATAGAAAGCAGTTTTAGAGTTCCACTGAACAGTCCTAAGCCAGAGAATTACACCAAGTGTGCCATCACAGCACAGAGAATTAGGCCAGAGAAAGAAACCCGGGCAAGAAGACACTTCTGAGCTCTTGCCAGCAGCAGCCATGGCGGCGGCAGCTGTGGCAGTGGGCGAGCCCAGGAGCCATACCTGAGCAACAGAGATTCCGGGACGGAGGAGCCAGACGCACAGACGAGCGTATTATACTCAACATCAGTAAGAACCGACAAGGAGCAGACATCTTCATCCTGCAGGTCGCAGACCAGAGACTACCCAGGAACTAAGACTTGGAATGAGTAGAAGCCTGACATCCTCACTCCTTCTCAGGGAGTAGAGGAGGGAAGGCCACCCATCCCCCCCCCAGCACCGGTGTTCTCCATCTTGGATAGCGAAAAAGCTCGAAGGAGCTGCTAGCTCCAACTCAGGCCTTGGAATAAAACGAGTCATTTAGCAGGTCGCAACTTAACGGCGGCGTGACCTGCCAGACTCAGCTCCACCCAGGGAAAAGTCACCCAGCTCGGCACCAGCCCTAGAAGTGGGTTTCTTCACTGGGTAATCAGAGCCAGAGGCTGCTCCTCCCTCTAGCAGCCTCGACAATCAATTGAAAATCAGTAAACAGAAACCCTGAAAATGGCTCCAGGCTGGGCTCTGTGAGGTTTTCACAAAGTAGCCCCGGAAAAGCTACTGTCTGTTGAAACTCCTCAACTCTACCCAGAACCTAGCCTCATCACTGCATCCCTCTCTTTTGTGATGCTCAAAGCAGATCTGCCTCCCAATGAACTAGCCTGGGAGGAGGATCGCCAAGTCCTGGGTAAAGCAGAGCATTTTTCTGCCTGTTGGAACAAACTGACTTAAGAAACCAACCAAGCGATAATCTTATAAATGTGTTAGAAACACATGCATGAAAGAAAAAAACATTAAAGTACACATCTAAGGGTTCATTTTCCTGACATCACATTATCTGACCTTTTCCGCTTGACTCATACATATACTAGATATTACAAATAAGGGAAACCATGGGACCTATGTTTCTTTGGGCCTGGCTTACTTCACTTAATATAAGTTTTTCCAAGTTTTTCCGTTTCCTAACAAATGGGGCAATGTCATTCTTTCTGATGGAGGCATAGAATTCCATTGTGTATATATACCACATTTTCTTGATCCATTCATCTACTGAGGGGCATCTGGGTTGGTTCCATATCTTAGCTATGGTAAATAATGCTGCACTAAACATAGTTGTGCTGGTAGCTTTAGTGTGGAGGAGATGGGGAAAAACCAGTTGTTTAAGGATACAGGTGGACCTGTTGCAACAATGAGAAGTACAAGTTGTCATGTCCAAAACTAGCTTTACAACGTCGGTGGGGGGGGGGAAGGAGAAGGATTGGGATTGGGGGGAGGGGGGAGGCTGGGAAGGTATGTGAAGGGTAAACAAAGGAGGAGGCTGCAATGCTTGGTAAGAAATGTACGCATTATCCTTCCCACGTCATTGTAACACTTCTGTACAGTATGTTCACAAATAAAATAAAATTAAAAAAAAAAAAAAGTAACCAACCAAGCCACAGGACCACAACCAGACCAGAGACTCCAACAAGAAGCTGGTTAAGGACACAAGGGAGATACAGGATTTCTCCCACTTCTCCCAAAAAAAATCAAAGAAGTTTTTTTTCTCTTCTTCTTCTTCGTCTTCTTTTTTTTTATTTTTTATTTTTGGTATCTTATATAAAAATTTTTTTTCTTTTCTAAAACTTTTTTAAATCTTTAATCTTTGTCTTTTTTGAAAAGAAAATTGTTTTCCAGAAATATTTTTTTTCCTCTTATACTTTTATTTTAGGGATACGTGAGTGTGCGTTTTTCTTTATTTTTTGGTCTTCTTTCTCTTTTTTTTTCTTTTTTAATTATCTTTTTGTTTTTTGTTTAGCTCTACTTAACTTCTCATCTTTTTCTTCTTCCTTTCTTATCTTTTTCACCTTCTCCTCTCTTTCATTCTTCTTTATGTGACTTAATTCTTTTTTTTTTTTTTTTTATTTGAGAACATACTGTACAGAGGGGCTACAATTACATGGGCAGGAAAATGCATACATTTCTTACCAAGCATTGCAGCCTCCTCCTTTGTTTACCCTTCACCTCCCTTCCCACCCTCCCCCCATTCCCCACCCAATTATACTCCCCTCCCCCCCCACACCGACATTGTAAAGTTGGTTTTGACATGACATTATGTACTTCTCATTGTTGCAACAGGTCCACCTGAATCCTTAAACGACTTGTTTGTCCCCATCTCCTCCATATGTTATACTGACATCAAATATAGTGAAAGCGGGGGTTACACTGTGGGGGAGGGACATACAAAGCAACAAAGAAATAATCTTATAAATGCGTTAGAAACACAAGCACGAAAAAAATGAAAACATTAAAATACATATTTAAGGGTTCATTTTCCTAACATCACATTATCTGACCTTTTCCACTTGACTCATACCTATACTAGATATTGCAAATAAGGGAAACCATGGGACCTATGCTTCTTTGGGCCTGGCTTACTTCACTTAATATAATTTTTTCCAAACGTTTCCAGTTCCTAACAAATGGGGCAATGTCATTCTTTCTGATGGAGGCATAGAATTCCATTGTGTATATATACCACATTTTCAAGATCCATTCATCTACTGAGGGGCATCTGGGTTGGTTCCATATCTTAGCTATGGTATATAATGCTGCAATAAACATAGTTGTGCTGGTAGCTTTAGTGTGGTCTTGTTTGTAAACATTTGGGTAAATGCCCAAAAGTGGGATTGCTGGATAATAGGGGAGATCTATGTGAAGTCTTTTGAGGAACCTCCATACTGCTTTCCAAAGTGGTTGAACAAGTTTATATTCCCACCAACAATGAAGTACCGTTCCTTTCTGTCCATATCTCCTCAAGCATCTGTTGTTGTTAGAGTTCTTGATTTTTGCTGTTCTAACTGGAGTGAGGTGATATTTCAATGTTGTTTTGATTTGCATTTCTTTTATGGCTAGGGATGTTGAACATTTCTTCATGTGTCTATTAGCCATCCTTCTTTCTTCTTCAGAGAAGCTTCTCTTTAAGTCTTTCGCCCACTTATTTATTGGGCAGTTGTTTCTTTGAGGATTTGTTGTTGGGTGGTTAATTTTTTGAGTTCCAAGTATATTTTAGATATGAGACCCTTGTCCGTTGTATGGCTAGTAAAGATCTTCTCCGAATCCGTGGGCTTTCTATTGATCTTGATAGCTATGTCATTTGCCATGCAGAAGCTCTGCAACCTTATGCAATCCCATTTGTCCAACCATTCTTTGCTTTGTTGTGCTTCCGGGTCTCTATTCAGAAAATTTCGGCCTGAGCCAAGGAGACCTAGGGTTTCTCCTATTGCATCCTGTAATGTTTTCAGAGTGTCTGCTTTGAGTTCAAGGTCTGTGATTCATTTGGAGTTGATTCTGGTGCAGGGTGATATATAAGGATCTAGCTTTAGTTTTCTACATGTAGTTAACCAATTTTCCAGCACCATTTATTGAAGAGGCAGTCTTTCTTCCATTCTATTGTTTTAGCTTCCTTATAAAAGATTAGATGGCTATAGGTCTGTAGGTTCATTTCTGGGTTTTCAATTCTATTCCATTGGTCCTGAGGTCTGTTCTTATGCCAATACCAAGCTGTTTTGATTACTAGGGCTTTATAGTAGAGTTTGAAATTTGGTATTGATATTCCTCCAGCAGTGTTCTTTCCGTTGAGGAGCGTTTTTGCTATTCGGGGACTTGTTTTGTTCCATATGAATTTTTGGATTGCCTCTTCTATTTCCTTGAAGAATGAGGGTGGAATTTTGATAGGTATCGCGTTGAATTTGTAGATAGCCTTGGGAAGTATTGCCATTTTCACGATGTTAATCTTGCCAATCCAGGAGCATGGGAGGTTTTGCCATTTTTAAAGTTCTGTGTTGATTTCCTTTTTCAGGATTTTAAAGTTTTCATCATAGAGGTCCTTCACTTCTTTGGTTAAGTTAATTCCTAGGTATTTTATTTTTTGTGGGGCTATTACAAATGGAGTTGCTTTCCTAATTTCAGCCACACTTTTCTCATTGTTGGCATATAGAAAAGCCATTGATTTTTGGGGGTTAACTTTATAACCTGCTACTTTGCCAAAGTTTTGAATCAGCTTGAGTAATTTGGGAGTGGAGTTTATGGGATTCTTTAAATACAAGATCATGTCATCTGCAAAGAGGGAGAGTTTTATTTCTTCTTTCCCTATTTGGATCCCCTTTATGTCTGCATCTTGTCTTATTGCTGTAGCTAGGCATTCTAATACTAGATTGAAGAGAAGTGGAGAGAGTGGGCATCCTTGTCTTTTTCCTGAGTTAAGAGGAAATGGCTTTAGTTTTTCACCATTGAGTATAATGCTGGCTGTAGGTTTGTCATATACAGCCTTTATTGTATTGAGGAATGATCGATGGATTCCTAATTTTTCCAGAACCTTCTTCATAAAGGGGTGTTGGATCTTGTCAAATGCTTTTTCTGCATCTATTGAGATAACCATGTGGTTCTTATTCTTGCTCCTGTTGATGTGATGAATAATATTAATCGATTTGCGTATATTGAACCAGCTTTGCATCCCTGAAATGAATCCTGTTTGATCATGGTGTATAATTTTTTGGATGAATTGTTGAAGTCGATAGGCAAAAATTATGTTGAGAAGTTTTGCATCAATGTTCATCAAAGAAATGGGCCTATAGTTCTCTTTCTTTGATGAGTCCCTGCCTGGTTTTGGGATGAGGGTTATGATGGCTTCATAGAATGTGTTCAGTAGTGAGCTTTCTCTTTCAATTTCATTGAAGAGTTGGAGGAGTATTGGTGTGAACTCTGCTTTGAAGGCCTTGTAAAATTCCGCTGTAAAACCACCTGGTCCTGGACTTTTCTTAGCTGTGAGGTCTCTTATTGCTGTTTCTATTTCAATGCTTGATATGGGCCTGTTAAGCTGGTTTAACTCATCTTGGTTTAGTTTTGGCATGTCAATATTTGCTAGGAAAAGGTCCATTTCTGTCAAGTTCTCAAGCTTATTAGCATAAAGTTTTGAGAAATATTCCCTTATAATGTTCTGAATCTTGGTGGTTTCCGTGGTGATGTTTCCATTCTCATCTCTGAGTTTATTAATTTGGGTGTGTTCTCTCCTTTTTCTGATAAGGTTTGCTAAGGGTCTCTCAATTTTGTTAAGTTTTTCGAGGTACCAACTCTTTGTTTTGTTGATTCTTTCTATAGTTTTTTTGGATTCTAATTCATTTAATTCTGATTTAATTTTGATTATTTCTTTCCGTGTACTGGATTGGGGCTTATCTTGCTGCTCTTTTTCAAGGAGGTTTAGATGTGTCATTAAATTGTTAGTTTCAGATCTCTCCAATTTGTTGATGTAGAATCTCACAGCTATAAACTTGCCTCTGAGTACTGCCTTTGCTGTGTCCCAGAGGAGCTGGTAATTTGTGTGTTCATTTTTGTTGAATAGCATGAACATTTGCATTTCCTTTCTAATCTCGTCCATGACCCACTCATGATGCAGCAGTGTGTTGTTCAGCCTCCATGTGATACTGGACTTTCTTTGGTGGCTTTTTTTGTTGAGTTCTAATTTTATTCCCTTTTGGTCAGTGAGAATGTAAGGTATAACTTCAATGTTTCTGAATTTAGACAAATTTGCTTTGTGGCCTAAAATGTGGTCTATTTTAGAAAACGTTCCATGTGCTGCTGAGAAGAACGTGTATTCTGATGCTGCTGGGTGAAATGTTCGGTAAATGTCTGTTAAGTCTAGTTGATCTATGCAGCTGTTTAGATCTGCGGTTTCTCTGTTGAGGTTTTGCTGAGTTGATCTATCTAGTGGGGAGAGTGGTGTGTTAAAATCCCCAACAATTAATGTCTTTGGATCTATGTGGCATTTGAGGGAAAGTAGTGTTTCTTTGATAAATTTGGGTGCTCCATTGTTTGGCGAATAGATATTTATAATTGTAATATCCTCCTGAAGTAGAGATCCTTTAATTAGTATGTAGCGACCTTCTTTATCTCTTCTCACGAATTTTAATTTGAAGTCTATTTTATCTGATATTAGGATTGCAACACCCACCTGTTTATGAGGGCCGTTTGCGTTGGAGATTTTGTTCCAGCCTTTAACATTGAAAATGTGTTTGTTTTTACGGGCAAGATGTGACTCCTGCAGGCAGCAGATAGAAGGGTCTTTTTTTTTAATCCAAAAAGAAAGTCTATGTCGCTTAATTGGAGAGTTCAGTCCGTTAACGTTAAGAGATAGTACTGAGAGGTATTTGGGAATTCCTGCCATGTTATCCACCTTCTTGGGGGCTGCGAAAACTGTGTTCTTCCTAAGTTCTTGGATTTTCAGTTTGGGTGCAGTTTCTTGGCCTTTGTTGCAGTCTTGTTGTTTTTCTATGTGTAGGACATCTTTAAGAATGTTTTGTAGGGCTGGTTTGGTGGAGATGTATTGTTTCAATTTTTCTTTGCTATGGAAGGTTTTTACTTGGCCTTCAGCTATGAAGGAGAGTTTAGCTGGGTACAGTATTCTTGGTTGATAGTTGTTTGTTTTTAGGGCATGGCATACGTCATTCCAGGCTCTTCTTGCTTTGATTGTCTCTGCTGAGAAATCTGAGGTAATTCTAATTGGTTTCCCTTTATAGGTGATTAACCTTTTCTCCTTGACAGCTTTAAGGATCTTTTCCTTGTTCTGGGTTGATCCTGTGTGGAGTATAATGTGACGGTGGGATGTCCTATTCTGGTCTGGTCTATTTGGGGTTCTAAAAGCTTCTTTTATCTAAATAGGCCTATCTTTTTGTATGATTTGGAAGTTCTCTGCTAGGATCCTGTTAAACAAATTTCCTAGACCATTAACTTCTGTTTCTGGGTGCTCCTCTACACCCATTATCCTTAGATTGGGCCTTCGGATGGTGTCTTCCAGGTGTTGGATAGACCTATCATATTTCTTGGACTTGTCTTGGATGGTTGTATGTTCTTTATAATATCTAGGCTGTCTTCAATCCCTGAGATTCGATCTTCTGCATGGTCTAACCTGCTGTCAAGACTCTCTACTTTGTTTTTTATCTCTTTTCCTTCTAATTGGTCAGCTTTGATGGCTTCAAATTCTTTGTTGAAGCTCCGCTTTAGGTCTTGTATGAATTTCTTTACTTCCTTAATTTGGTGTTCAGTGTTTGTTCTCAAATCACTTAGTTGATTGGTTATGGTATCTTTGGACTCCCATTCCTTCTGTTGGGTTCCATTCAGCATTCCCTTTGTGGTCTCCCTGACTTCCTTCAGCTCTTTGTTAATGGATTCCATGAATGCCTTTAGTGAGCTTTGTGTATTCTCTACCTGGTCTCTCAATTCTTGAATTACTCTTTGATTAGCTTCCTCCCGTATGTGGGATTCCTGCAGTTCTCTTTGAGTGTTCTCTGCCTGCTCACGCCATTCCTCCCTTTCTCTTTGAGTATTCTCAATTTGTTCACACAAATCCTGTATCAGTTTTTGAGTAGCTTCCTCATGCTTATGATATTCCTGTATACACTTCTGGGATGTCTCCTCTCTCCCTATCACACTTATACAGTGTCCTTTGTACATTGTCAAATTTCTCATTTATCATGTTTGCTATTAGTGTTTGTAGAGCTATTTGGGAACTCTCCTCTGGATTATTCTTTATCTGTTCTAATCCCTGATTATCAAGATTGGGAATTGAGATACCTGAATTTGCCATTTTTTGTGTTTTTCCGGCTTACTCGGCCCATTTGAGATAAAGATTGCACCAGTTTTGTGCTAGAACACTATCTTAAGGCAACCATCAACCAAAGTTTGCGTTTGTACAGTCAATAGTCTACAGATACAATCTAGTTCAACAGATATATCTATTCAACATCAAACAACTATATGTTAATGGACTTCGAAGCGCAGAAAATAATTTGGAAAACCAGAAATTATTAGAATTAGCGAGAGATGTGGGTAAAAAATAGGAATAGATTGGTGTGGGGAGGCACAGGGAGAGTTAACTATGTCCTAATCACAATGCAGGAAATGGGTTGGGTAGGATGCAAGTAGAGAGAGAGAGAAAAAGAAGAGACGGAAAGGGGAATGAAGAGAGACCAGAAAAAAAATAGAAACGTAAAAATTAATGTTATTATAGAGGTTAAAAGACCGTCTATTTAGAGAGGAATGTGAATATGTTCAGAGAAGGGGAGGGACATAGAGGAGATGTGAAAAACTTTAAGGATAGGAAAGGGAGAAGAAAAGATCAGAAGTTCAGTAGAGCTAGACAAAAAACAAAAAGATAATTAAGAAAGAAAGAAAAAGAGAAAGAAGACAAGAAAAGAAAGGAAAACGCTCATTCACATATTCCTAAAATAAAAATTATAACATGAGAAAAAAAAGTTACAGGAAAACAATTATTTTTTCAGAAGAGGCAAAAATTAAGGATTAATAAAACTTTTAGAAGGGGAAAAAATATATATCGTAACAAAAAACAAAAAACAAACAAAAAAAAGAAAAGAAGAAGAAGAAAAAAAAAGAAAAAAAGAAAAAAAAGTCTTTTGATTTTTTGGTGGGGTGGGGAGGAGTGGGAAGAATCCTGTATCTCCCTTTTGTCTGTAACCAGTCTCTTGTTGGAGTCTCTGGTCAGCTTGAGGTCCTGTGGCTTGATTGGTTTCTTAAGTCGGTTGGTTGGAAGAGGCAGAAAAATGCTCTGCTTTACCCAAGATTTTGAGATCCCCCTCCCAGGTTAGTTTTCTGGCAGGGTGATCTGCTTTGAGAATCACAAAAGAGGGGGATGTGGTGATGAGACTAGGTTCTGGGTAGAGTTGAGGCCTTTCAGCAAACAGTAGCTTTTCCCTGGGGCTATTTTGTGATAAAGCTCACAGTGCCCAGCCTGGAGCCATTCTCAGGGTTTCTGTTTTCAATTGATTGTGGTGGCTGCTAGAGGGAGGGGCAGCCTCTGGCTCTGGTTACCCAGTGAGGCAAGGCACTCCAATGGCTGGCGCCTGAGCTGGGTGACTTTTCCCTGGATGGAGCTGAGTCTGGCAGGTCACTTAGCCGTTAAGTTCTTGTGACCTGCTAAATGACTCGTTTTATTCCAAGGCATGAGCTGGAGCTAGCAGCTCCTCCGAACATTGTTGGTATCCAAGATGGATATCACCGGTGCTGGGTGGGGAGGGGTGGCCTTCCCTCCTCTGCTCCCTGAGAAGGAGTGAGGACGTCGGGCTTGTACTCACGCCGAGTCTTGGATCCTGGGTCGTCTCTGGTCTGCAAACAGCAGGATGAAGATGTCCGCTCCTTGTCGGTTCTTGTTGGTGTTGAGTAGAATCCGCTCATCCGCTGCATCTGGCTCCTTCGTCCCGGACTCTCTGTGTCTCAGGTATGACCCCGTGGCGGTGGTTGCCGCTGCGACCCTGCCGCCGCAGCGGCAGCTCATGTGTTTCCTTGGCTTTCCCTCTCTTGTCTAACTCTCTGTCCTGTGATGGCACACTTGGTGTGATTCTCTGGCTTAGGACTGTTCACTGGAACTCTACATCTGCTTTCTATGCAAGAGCTTGTTCAGATTCCAGCTTCTCCTCCGCCATCTTCCCGGAACTCCCTATGTGACTTAATTCTTGTACTGCACATCCTCAGATAAACCCGTAGTTGACTGTTATACCCTATCCCCCATTGTGAACACACTTAATCCACAAATTTATTACTCAAGTCACAACCTCTAAGACTTAAACTCCTTAATAGCAGTACTACCTCTTTATACCTATATAATATTTTAAACATTTTTATTTTTAAGTTTTTCACATCTGCATTAAATCCCTCCCCTTCTCTCAATAAATTAACGTTCTTATTTAAATAGATTGTTATGGAATCTACATATTTTGAATAATTTCTACCTTTCTATTTTTTCTGGTCTCTTTTCTTTTCCCGTTCCCTTTCTTCTTTTTTTTTCTCTCTCTCTACTGTCATCCTACCTAACCTATTTCCTGCTTTGAGATTAGGACTTAGTTACCTAGCCCTGAGCCTCCGCACAACAATCTATTCCTATTTTTTCGCACATCTCCCCCTAACTCTAATAATTTCTGGTCTTCCAAATTCTTCCTTGCGGTACATAGCCCATTAACGTATAGTTGTTTGATGTTGAATAGATGTATCTGTTGAACTAGATTGTATCTGTAGACTATTGACAGTACAAATTCAGACTTGGGTTGATGCTTGCCTTAAGATAGTGTTCTAGCACAAAACTGGTGCTATTTTCATTTGAAAAGGGCAGAGCAAGCAGGAAAAACACAAGAAAAATTGCAAATCTGGATATCTCAATTCCCAATCTTGATAATCAGGGAACAGAACAGAGGAGAATTCCCAAATAGCTCTACAAACACTGCTGGCAAACATGATAAATCAAAAGATTGAAAGCATACAAAGGTCTCTGTATGAGCGTGATGGGAAGAGAGAAGAGGCAATCCAAAAATTTATTCAAGAATATCATAAGCCTGAGTTAGCTACTCAAAAACTGACAAAGGATTTGAATGAACAGCTTGAGAATACTCAAAGAGAAAAGCAGGAATGGCGTGAACAGGCTGAGAACACTCAAAGAGAACTACAGGAATTCCACGAATGGGAGGAAGCTAATCAAAGAGTAATACAGGAATTGAGAGAGCAGGAAGAGAATACACAAAGATCACTAAAGGCATTCATGGAATCCATTAACAAAGAGCTGAAGGAAGTCAGGGAGACCACAAATGGAATGCTGAATGGAACCCAACAGAAGGAATGGGAGTCCAAGGAAACCATAAGCATTCAACTAAGTGATCTGAGAATAAACACGGAATATCAAATTAAGGAAGTAAAGAAGGTCATACAAGATCTAAAACAAAGCTTCAACAAAGAATTTGAAGCCATCAAAGCTGACTAATTAGAAGGAAAAGAGATAAACAACAAAGTAGAATGACTTGAAAGCAGGTTAGACCATGCAGAAGATCGAATCTCAGGGACTGAAGACAGCCTTGATATTATAGAAAAGAATATACAACCATCCAAGACAAGTCCAAGAAATATGATAAATGTATCCAACACTTGGAAGATACCATCAGAAGGCCTAATCTAAGGATAATGGGTGTAGAGGAGCACCTAGAAACAGAAGTTAATGGCCTAGGAAATTTGTTTAACCGGATTCTAGCAGAGAACCTCCGAAACATGCAAAAAGATAGGCCTATTCAGATACAAGAAACTTTTAGAACTCCAAATAAAACATAGAAGAATAGTACATCCCACCATCACATTATAATCCACACAGGAACAACTCAGACCAAGGAAAAGATCCTTAAAACTGCAAGGAGAAAAAATTAATCACCTATAAAGGCAAACCAATTAGAATCACCACAGATTTCTCAGCAGAGACAATCAAAGCAAGAAGAGCCTGGAAGGATGCATGCCATGTCCTAAAAACAAGCAATTATCAACCAAGAATACTGTACCCAGCTAAACTCTCCTTCACAATTGAAGGCCAAATAAAAATATTCCATAGCAAAGAAAAATTGAAACAATACATCTCCACCAAACCAGCTCTACAAAAGATTCTTAAAGATGTCCTACACATAGAAAACCAACAAAAACACAATAATGGCCAAGAAACTGCACCCAAACTGAGAATCCAAAAACCATAGGAAGAACCCAGTTTTCGCAGCCCCCAAGAAGGTGGATAACATGGCAGGAATTCCCAAATACCTCTCAGTCCTTTCTCTTAACGTTAACGGACTGAACTCTCCAATTAAGCGACATAGACTGTCTTTTTGGATTGAAAACCAAGACCCTTCTATCTGCTGCCTTCAGGAGTCACATCTTGCCCGTAAAAAGAAACACATTTTCAATGTTAAAGGTTGGAACACAATCTACCAAGCAAACGGCCCCCATAAACAGGCGGGAGTTGCAATCCTAACATCAGATAAAATGGAATTCAAATTAAAATTCGTGAGAAGAGATAAAGAAGGTCGCTACATACTAATTAAGGGATCTCTCTTTCAGGAGGAGAATACAATTCTAAATATCTACTCACCAAACAATGGAGCACCCAAATTTATCCAAGAAACACTAGTTTCCCTCAAATCCCATATAAATCCAAAGACATTAATTGTTGGGGATTTTAACATACCACTCTCCCCACTAGATAGATCAACTTGGCAAAAACTCAATAGAGAAACTGCAGATCAAAACAGCTGCATAGATCAACTGGATTTAACAGATATCTACTGAACATTTCACCCAGCAGCATCAGAATATACGATTTTCTATGCAGCACATGGAACATTTTCTAAAATAGATCACATTTTAGGCCACAAAGCAAACTTGTCTAAATTCAGAAACATTGAAGTTATACCTTGCATTCTCTCTGACCACAAGGGAACAAAATTAGAACTCAACACCAAAAGCCACCAAAGAAAGTCCGGTATCACATGGAGACTGAACAACACACTGCTGAATCACGAGTGGGTCATGGACGAGATTAGAAAGGAAATGCAAATGTTCATGCTATTAAACAAAAATGAATACACTAATTACCAGCTCCTTGGGACACAGAAAACCAGTATTCAGAGGCAATTTTATAGCTCTGAGCTCCTACATCAACAAATTGGAGAGATTTGGAACCAACAATTTAATGAGACATCTCAACCTCCTTGAAAATGAGCAGCAAGATAAACCCCAATACTGTAGATGGAAAGAAATAATTAAAATTAAATCAGAATTAAATGATTTAGAATCCAAAAAACTATAGAAAGAATCAACAAAACAAAGAGTTGGTTCTTCGAAAAAATTAACAGAATTGACAGACCCTTAGCAAATCTTATGAGAAAAAGAAGAGCACACACCCAAATAAATAAACTCAGATTTGAGAATGGAAACATCAACACGGAAACAACCAAGATTCAAAATATTATAATGGAATACTTGTCAAAACTTTATGCTAATAAGTTTGAGAACTTGACACAAATGGACCTTTTCCTAGCAAATATTGACATGGCAAAACTAAACCAAGGTGAGTTAAACAGGCTTAACAGGCCCATATGAAGCATTGAAATAGAAACAGCGATAAGAGACCTTCCAACTAAGAAAAGTCAATTACCAGATGGTTTTACAGCGGAAATCTTCAAGAACTTCAAAGCAGAGCTCACTTCAATACTCTTCCAACTCTTCAATGAAATTAAAATAGAAAGTTCACTACCGAACACATTCTATGAAGCCATCATCACCCTGATCCCAAAACCAGGCAGGGACTCATCAAAGAAAGGGAACTATAGACCCATTTCTTTGATGAACATTGATGCAAAACTTCTCAGCAAAATTTTGGCCAACCGACTCCAACAATTCATCCAAAAAGTCAAACACCATGATCAAACAGGATTCATTTCGGGAATGCAAAGCTGGTTCAATATACCAAAATCAATTAATATTATTCATCACATCACCAGGAGCAAAAATAAGAACCACATGGTTACCTCAATAGATGCAGAAAAAGCATTCGACAAGATCCAACACCCATTAGGATGAAGGTTTTGGAAAAATTAGGAATCCATAGAACATTCCTCAATACAATGAAGGCTGTATATGACAAACCTACAGCCAGCATTATACTTAATGGTGAAAAATTAAAGCCATTTCCTCTCAACTCAGGAACAAGACAAGGATGTCCACTCTCTCCACTTCTCTTCAATCTAGTATTAGAATGCCTAGCTAAAGCAATGACAAGATGCAGACATAAAGGGGATCCAAATAGGGAAAGAAGAAATAAAACTATCCCTCTTTGCAGATGACATGATCTTGTATCTAAAGAATCCCATAGACTCCAGTCCCAAATGACTCAAGCTGATTCGAAACTTTGGCAAAGTAGCAGGTTATAAAATTAACCCCCAATATCAATGGCTTTTCTGTATGCCAACAATGAGAAACTTGTGGCTGAAATTAGGAAAGTAACTCCATTTGTAATAGCCCCACAAAAAATAAAATACCTAGGAATTAACTTAACCAAAGAAGTGAAGGACCTCTATGATGAAAACTTTAAAATCCTGAAAAAGAAAATCAACACAGAACTTAAAAAATGGCAAAACATCCCATGCTTCTATATTGGAAGATTAACATCGTGAAAATGGCAATATTTCCCAAGGCTATCTACAAATTCAACGTGACACCTATCAAAATTCCAACCTCATTCTTCAAGGAAATAGAAGAGGCAATCCAAAAATTCATAAGTAACAATAAAAGACCCCAAATAGCAAAAACGCTCTTCAACGCTAAGAACACTACTGGAGGAATATCAATACCAAATTTCAAACTCTATTATAAAGCCCTAGCAATCAAAACAGCTTGGTATTGGCATAAGAACAGACCTCAGGACCAATGGAATCGAATTGAAAACCCAGAAATGAACCTACAGACCTATAGCCATCTAATGTTAGATAAGGGAGCTAAAAAAAATAGAAAGGAACAAAGACAACCTCTTCAGTAAATGGTGCTGGCAAAATTGGTTATCTACTTGTAGAAAACTAAAGCTAGATCCTTATATATAGCCCTGCACCAGAAACAACTCCAAATGGATCAAAAACCTCGAAGTCAAAGCAGACACTCTGAAAACATTATGGGATGGAATAGCAGAAACCCTAGGTCTCCTTGTCTCAGGCCAAAATTTTCTGAATAGAGACCCGGAAACACAACAAATCAAAGAAAGGTTGGACAAATGGGATTGCATAAAGTTGCAGAGCTTCTGCATGGCAAAGGATATAGCTAGCAAGATTAATAGAAAGCCCACGGATTGGGAGAAAATCTTTAATAGCCATACAAAGGACAAGGGTCTCATATCTAAAATATACTTGGAACTCAAAAAATTAAATCCCCAACAACAAATCCTCAAAGAAACAACTGCCCAATAAATAACTCGGAGAAAGACTTAATGAGAAACTTCTCTGAAGAAGAAAGAAGGATGGCCAATAGACCCATGAAGAAATGATCAACATCCTTAGCCATAAAAGAAATGCAAATCAAAACAACACTGAGATACCACTTCATTCCAGTTAGGATGGCAAAAATCAAGAACTCTATCAACAACAGATGCTGGAGGGGATGTGGACAGAAGGGAACCTTACTTCATTGTTGGTGGGAATGTAAACTTGTTCAACCACTTTGGAAAGCATTATGGAGGTTCCTCAAAATACTTCACATAAATCTCCCCTATGACCCAGCAATCCCACTTTTCAGCATTTACCCAAATGCTTACAAAGAAGACCACACTAAAGCTACCAGCTCAACTATGCTTATTGCAGCATTATTTACCATAGCTAAGATATGGAACCAACCCAGATGCCCCTCAATGGATGAATGGATCAAGAAAATGTGGTATATATACACAATGGAATTCTATGCCTCCATCAGAATGAATGACATTGCCGCATTTGTTAGGAAATGGATAAACTTGGAAAAAATTATATCAAGTGAAGTAAGCCAAGCCCAAAGAAACACAGGCTCCATGGTTTCCCTTATTTGCAATATCTAGTATTTGTATGAGTCAAGCGGAAAAGTTCAGATAATGTAATGTTAGGAAAATGAACCCTTAGATATGTATTTTAATGTTTTTTTCTCTCATGCATGTGTTTCTAACGCATTTATAAGATTATTTCTTTGTTGCTTTGTATGCCCTTCCCCACAGTATAACCCCTGCTTTCACTATATTTTATGTCCGTATAATTTGTGGAGGAGATGGGGAAAAACACGTCGTTTAAGGATACAGGTGGACCTGTTGCAACAATGAGAAGTACAAGTTGTCATGTCCAAAACGAGCTTTACAATGTCGGTTTTGGGGGAGAAGAAGGATTGGGATTGGGGAGGGAGGGGGGAGGCTGGGAAGGGATGTCTAGGGTAAACAAAGGAGGAGGCTGCAATATTTGGTAAGAAATGTACGCATTATCCTGCCCATGTAATTGTAACCCCTCCATACAATATGTTCACAAATAAAATAAATAAAATTTAAATAAACATAAAAAAATAAAAAGGTGCGTTTGCTATTTTGTTCAGTCCTGGGGCTTTAAATCAGGCCCTGTACCAGGCCTGACATTATAGTCTTCAAGGATGGTGAGCTTCCCCTTCCCCCTCAGTGCAACAGAGCTATTGAAACCTCAGTTCAAATCCCGTCACTCACAAAAATATTCATCCTGATGTCAGAAGCCAGTTGTTTTAAATATTTTCATCTCCTGTGTAAGTCCTGAGTCTCAACTAGGAAGGGGAATTCATAGGCAACCCTATAACCATGGGAACAGGTTGTCCTCCATGTCAGCACAGTTAAACCTGTCACCTTACTTAGTAAAATACACAATACCTCCATAAAGTAGAAACAAAATAAGGAGAAATTCACTGAACACAAGATTTTGTACACACACGTATGTCAATATAGATCGTATGTTTAAATTATGAATTCATGACTGTAGTGGACCACCCTGGTGATCACTGTCAGATCCTGGGAATGGCCTAGCTCATTAGTAGCTCACATGTTAGTGTGTTCACCTTGACCTATTGGCCAATTGGTCCTACTAGGCCCTGAGTTAAGATCCCAGCACTACCAACAAGTGAATCGTGGAGTAAGAAGCGAAGTGTAAAACTTGTTTTCCTTTTCTCTGAATATCCTTGGTGATCCTGAGAATCCTGGTATGATGGAGAACATTTTTATAAATCTATATGCTTTGTGAAAGGATGTCATCAATGTAATACATGGAAGGGGTTTCATCATAGTACAATCAATGGTAAATAAATGAATATAACAAAAGATACAAGAACAACCACAGCAAACATGTATGGTTGAACATCTATAGGTAAGTAAATATCCTATCTTTACAATGTATATAAATAGTATGTTTCCAGGGCTGGGGCTTGAATTCAGTACTAGTGAACAGGCCTGACTTTTTTATCTTCATCCCCATTGCTGCAGGTTTACCCAGATCCTGAGTTCGAATCCAAAGCCTGGAAGAATAAACAGCATGAATTGCAAGCCAGGGAGCTAATTTTTTTATTTTACTTTTCTCAATACGGTGCTTGAACTCAGGTTATGGCAACTCTGCCTCAGCTTTGATAACCCTAGGCTGGGGTACAGCCACTAGATCTATAGCTCCTCCTGGGATCCTAGACCCCCAGGCCTTGAAGGGAAAGCAATGCACAAAAATGGCCATTTTACGTTTTCTTCCTTTGCATGGTGACCATCATGGGTCTGAATGACACTGTTGCAAAGGGTACTTCACCTTGCATTGCTGAAGGCTGCCAGACTATCAGGATTAACAATGGAATGTTGTCAATGTCAGGGTTGAATGAATTGATCATGGATGATGCTTTATAAAATTAGACAGCATCATTTCAGGAGGCTGATTGATTTGATTTAATATTTATGAAGCATTGAAAGAATATTATTACTTAAAGGAAGGCAATAAATTCAGGACATTGATTTCATTAATAGTTTAAGAATGGAAACAATTTATTAATTACATTACATTAATTACATTAACTACATTGAGGCACAATTAATACCCAGGAATTGGTAAGAATGTAGTTTATCTAACATCTTTGACACTCTATAAAGATATATATTTGTTAGCGTACTGCCATCTGCATGTCAATCTTTTCTTATTTTGGTAACCCCTGGGGCTTGATCTGAGGTCCTGGGAACACCCTGTCAGCTCAATTTGCCCCAGGATGGCATGCTAACACTCACCCATTCATGAATTGGGCCTTGTAGGCTTGTAGGCATTGAGTTAAGATGCCAGCACTACCAAAAATGAATCGTGGAGGAAGAAGATGAAGGTGACACATGTTTTCCTTTTCTCTGAAAGTTCTGGGTGTAAGGTATGAAGTGGAATACATATGCAGACCTATATCCTGTGTAATCAATGTAATCAATGTTTTATGTTCCATAATAGTCAATAAAATAAATGGTCAATACATGAATAAAACAAAAAATAAAATAACTATACTGAATGCAATATGGAGTCAAACAATGTATATAAATATAAATCATATATGTAAATTCTACATGAATAGGATATTTTCTAGTGGTGAGGATCTATTTTAGGCATAAGGAACAGACCGGAATTTCTTGACTTCAAGGAGGCCAGCTTCCCATTCCCACACAGTGCAACAGAGTTACTAAGACCATGAGTTTCAAACCCAGACCTGGCAGAAAAA
This sequence comes from Dipodomys merriami, assembly GCF_024711535.1. Taxonomy (NCBI): domain Eukaryota; kingdom Metazoa; phylum Chordata; class Mammalia; order Rodentia; family Heteromyidae; genus Dipodomys; species Dipodomys merriami. The sequence goes on from NW_027204226.1 coordinate 28,426, forward strand.
TGGCACTTTTGCAGTATGTGAGGCCCAATTCTTATGTATTTTATTATGTCTAAATTTTATGAATGTGATTGTTTAAATGCTTAATAAAGAATTAACTAAAATCGATCAGTGTCCTATAATATATTGTATATAATTTTATCCTAGAATCATTCAAGAACTGCCCATTCAATCAGGACATACATCACATTCCATTGGTATTCATATGGATAGGAATGAGTTCCTTAGAATCTCCTGCCATTTGGAGGTGGCAGGACCAGGATTCCAACTGTGGGCTCCAGCTCCCAACACTTCAACCTGGGGATAGGGTACGCACCGGTCTGTCCAAGAATATCAGCAAGACCAATGATTAGGCAGGCACCAGTGGCTCTCAACAGTCCTCCTTGATACTTACAAGGCTGTAATGGGAGGATCATGGTCAAAGTCATCCTAGGAAGAAAAGTCCTTGAGACCTCTGTCCAACTTCAGTTCCAACAAAGCCAGAAGCCCAGGGCTCCAGTGTTGAAGGCGAGCCTTGAGCAAAAGCAGCTCACAGACTGTTCCCAGATCCTGAGTTCAAGGTCCGGGTCTGGTAACAAACAGACATACACAACAATCTGTGCAGCCATCCAGATAAAGCAGGTCACCCTCTTGTCTCCAACTGAATTGGTCCCTGGGAAAAGGGCTGCGGGAGCTGCTGTCTTTTTGACTCCACCCATGCTGCTTGCATCACAGAAATCCAGCCACACCCCCATTATTTCATGGTTCTTTCTGACCAATGGGATACAAGAATGGTGACCACGCCCACATTCTGTGATGCCCAGTAGCACCTGGATTCCCTCTGTTAGTTTACAACATTACCAGCAGTTGAGGAAGGTAGAGGTGGCTGAGTGATGAGGAAGAGACTCAAGCGACTTTGGATTATAGTAGGAAATTGAGAAGCCTGCCCACACCCTGGCTCCCTCCCCCCTTCCCCAGGTGTGGGATTTCAAACCTCAGGTAAAGTTGCCTGCCAGCCCTCCTAAAGCACTGACCTGGTCCCTGGCCCTGGTTCTTTGCTCTTGGCCCATCTGTTTGCAATGCCACTGCCATTGATGCTTGCCCCACCTGGAGCAGACTCCAGCAGATTTTCCCAGCAGCACAGGTGAGTGGCTGCACCCAAATCACCACTACCCGAGGTCAGACACCCCTCTGGGGGCACCATGACCCCCTGCTTGTTTCCTCACGCTGGCTCTGAGGAGCCACCTTTCTGCCTTGTGCATTTCTGAAACAGAGACTCAATATATGATTCTGGTTGGACTGGATTGAGGTCCTCCTATCTGGGACAGGTATGCTCTACCGCTCCACCAGACCTGGTCCTCTGTAGTTGGGATGGTAGACATGTAGCACCATGCTCAGTCATCGATTTAGATGGATTATCCCAAACATTTAGTCCACAGCAGCCGATTCTTGACCACAGGTGAAGCTCTGGGTAGGGCCACAACCATCAGACCTCATTCTCTTCACAGGACAGTTTTGAGGAAACAAGGGATTTATACAGAGGGAATCTCTGGAGCATGACTTGGCATGGAGGGAGTGGCCTTTAGAGAAGGTTCTTGGCTATTCTGTTAGCAAATGACAGGAAGATACCCGAAAAGGGCTCAGGTGGGGTCAGTTATTAATCATGCAACAGGTGGGGATTTTGAAACAAAACATGGCTCTCTTTCATTATTACCCTATCCCCATGAGGAAGGGGATGCTTCACTGTGTTGAGTTTTGCATCTGGGGAAACCGAGGCACAGAGAAGTCAGGTGATCTCCTTATCATTTTAACTTCACAGGAAACTCGTCCTGACTTCATTACCATCCTCCCAAGGACAATGGGTGCTATTCAATCCACTTCTTGTGGTAGGAAGTCCACTTCTTGTCAGTTGTGGGGCTTGAACCCTAGGCATGGGCGCTGTTCCTGAGCTCCTCAGCAAAAGGCTAGTGCTCTACCACTTGAGCCCACAGCACCACTTCTGGTTTTCTGGTGGTTCTTTGGAAATAAGAGTCTCAGAGACGTTCCGGTCGGGGCTGGCTATGAACCATGATCCTCATATATCAGCCTTCTGTGTAGTTAGGATTAGAGTTCTGAGCCACCGCCACCCGACTTAATTGTAATTCTGACTTTTCTCTCTCTTTTCACAAAACTGGAGGAGGAGGGCCAGCATCCCCATATGGCTGGAATCCACGGTGACCCTCTCATTCTGGAGGTGGGCTCTGGGTCACGAGCTGTCTCGCTTAGCCTGTTGAAACAGCTCCCTGAGGTAAGACCCACTGTGCCCTGGCTAGACTGTGAAATTCATTGTCCATCCAGCCTTACTGGACTTATTATATTGTATTGCTTTCTGCATCATTTTCTAGCACCTGTACAAACTTATGATACATACTTACGGAATGAAAATGTAATGCCTTCTTAAGAAATTCTCTTAGGGCTTGGGAATGTGGCTTCATGGTATGGTGATTGCCTAGCATGAATGAAACCTTGGGTTCAATTCCTCTGTAACACATAAAAAAGAAAAACACTGAAAGGAATGCTGTGCCTCAAGTGGTAGAGTGCTAGCCTTGAGAAAATAAAAAGCTCAGGAATAATTCCCTACCACAGAGTTTAAGCCCCTGAACTGGCAAAAAAAGAGTAATTGGAAAATAAAGAACCCATACTTGAAATATATAATTGCTCCTTTCATACTGACACCTGACAATAGCCCCTAATTCATGTATTTTACTTATGTTAGGATACTGTGTGGAAAAAAGGTTTGTTCATTAAGTCACAGCAATTAATGCCAGGAATGTGCTTAGATGTTAGGTGAAGATTAATTCTGGAAATTCAACGATTCCAGGATTTTGTGTCATCACTGCTAATCACAAAGTGAAAATAGTCTAAGTGTGATTTTGAAAACTTTCTGGTCAGTTTTGGCACCAAAAAGGCAGAAGCTAATTAATAGTTGTGACAGAAAATAAGGAATAACTCCAGATGGAAGGAAAAAATGATAGTAACTAAGTTTACCAGAAACTGGTCTAGAGAACCATTTTTTGTTACTGAAGAGCTAGTTGTCAAGTAGGCTTTTCCTCATTGCCTTTAGCATTCTAAATCTCTTAGGCTAGTTCTTAATCTCTGCATGATAAATGTATCTCCTTCTATGCTGTTCTTTCATACCTTATCTCCTTTGTTTTCTAAAAATCTCATTCTTTCTACATTTCTCTATGAACATTTCCTGATACTAAATACACCTATACAGATGTCACAGGATGCTAATGTAAGGGTCCCATAGCTCATGAGTCATTAATGTAACAAAATGGAAAAGGAGGACATATTTACTGCTACCTCAATTTTTCTGAAAATCTACTATGTTATCATTTGGTTAAAAATTCCATTCTTTGTCTACACAGTGTCATTCAGTGCACATATATGCAAATATGAGCTGGGTGTTGGTGGTTTACACCTGTAATCCTAGCTACTCAGGAGGTTAAGACCAGAGGATTGTGGTTCAAAGCAAGCCTTGTCAGGAAAGTCCACCAGACCCTTATCTTCAATTAACCACCAGAAACCAGGAAGTGGTGCTGTAGCTAAAGTGGTAGTGCGCTCAACTTGAACTGAAGAGCTGAGGGACAGTGCCCAGGATCAGAATTCAAGCCACACAACCAACAAAAAGTGAAATATGACTTTAAGTTTTCCCAAAAAGAACGACAAGATCAATAATCTTCCCAAGCAAAAAAATTAATTCCAAAATGATTCAGTGCACCTGCTTTTGCTGAGTTATGTTATAGAATCTTTGCTGTACATATTCTCTAAAAACAAATCGTTTAGGGATACAGGTGGACCCATTGCAACAATGAGATGTACAAGTCATTATGTTGAAAAACGAACTTTACAACTTTGGTGGGGGGGGAGGATAGGGTGAGGGGAGAGGGGGTATGGGAATGGAAGGGAAGGGGAAACAAAGAAGAGGCAACAATGCTTGATAAGAAATGTGCTCGTTATCTTGCCTGTGTAATTGTAACTCCTGTGTACGGTATTCTCACAATAAAAAAAGTCAAATACTAGCTTTCCAATAAACATCTAATATTTCTTCTTTGAAGAGACGTCTATACAGTTGATGTCACTTAGCATTACTCCTACGTGGAACACGAAGTATGAGGCCACTCCCTTTTTAAATCATGCTTGCTAATCACGCAACTTTGTAGACAGTAGAATGGAAGCATAATTCTGTTTCCAATGCAAATCAGATATAAGAGCATGGACTTAATTGGAAAAAAAGTCCATCCTGAGAGAGCAGGGATTATACTAGCCATCAACTGGTGGATAAGATCACATTTATTTTCTTTCCTTTACTTATATATTTTTTGTTGGTGGTGGTCTTGGCACTTGAACACAGGGCTGGGAGCTGTCCCTCTGCTATTCAGCTCAAGCCTAATGCTCTATACTTGAGCCACAGTGCCACTTTTAATTTTCTTGTAGTTAATTGGAAAAAGAGTCTCTGGGACTTTCCTGTCCAGGCTGGCTTTTAACCCTATCCGAAGATCTCACCACCACCAAGCTTAGGATCACATTTCTAACAGTGTACACTCAGCATATGTAATGTGCATGTTCATCTATCTTTATATAAATTCTTTAGTTAAAAATCTATGCTACACCTTAGTCTTTACACTCACAAAATATTTGTAATTTAAAATTTGATACTACTGGAGCAATACAACCTAAGAATGTAAAGTAGTCTGGGAAGTTCAGTTTGCATCCAGCCTGGGCAGAACAGTCTTTGAGAAACTATATATAATTAACCAGCCAAAAGTTGGATTGGAAGAATGGCTCAACTATTGGAATACCAGTCATGAGCAAGGTTGCTGAATAAGATGTTGAGGCTTTGCATACATACATGCAATCATACACATATATACAGAGGCACTTATATGTGCACAAATACACATATGAAGCAACTCTCAGAATATGTGGAAAAGTTAGAAAACAATAGAAAACATGTCCTGAGTAAGACTAGAATCAATTGATAATTTTTAATGTTAGAAAATCCTCAAGTGAACTTTCTTCAAAAAAGTTTAAGAATACTACATAGATAGGGACCAGAGATAGTAAGAGAGTCAAGTAATCATTATTAAAAGGATCAGATCCATGGAGGAATGAATCAGAGACTCCTGCAGGTGCATCTGAAAATATTCATATCCTGTGTCAAATGTTAGAACATCTTTGAAGAGTACATGAACACTCTGAGCAGTGCAGTGCATAATATTACTGGAGAAGTTCAGAATTGCTAGTCTGTATCTAGATTAAATAAACCAAGAATCTATGGAGGGGCACTGTGATACAAGGCTAGAATTCTAGCACTGAGATTAAGATAGGAGATTAGATAGTGGATTTACACAGTGATACCTTCCCTGGACCAGGTAGTATACTTTTGTCTTAATAAAATAAACCAAACAAGAAAGGAATACAAAGTTGGACGTTTGGGCTAATTTTGTCATTATGTTTTGAGAAGTCAAGTTTCCTATTGAAGTGCAACTCATATATAATCCTCAGTTGTGTTTTAAATGCACTCTTCATTACAGAACCTTAGATGCAAAATGGATCATGATTCCCATCCAAAATTTGAAAAAGTAAGTAATCATCACTCTGTTTGATTCCAAGGAAAGGATGAAGGATTACAAAAACTTAAGCCTGGGGAAATAGCAAAGTTAATCTAATGAAGGACTATGTAGATCTTGCTAAATTGGAGTTTAGATTTAAAATAAATACTTTGGTTTTGTTTGTAATTTCATATTCTATAAGATACTTACAAAATTCTTTTTAAGTACAGTGTTTAATTGACAAATTTACAAATGTTTCTTGCATTCTATTTGCCTAGAATATTCTTTCATAAGAGTTATAATTAGAACTCAGCTAATAGATAATTACAACACTTCATGTATAAAATTATAATGTGAATAATGTAGAGAGAGTTGCCACCAAATGGATGATATTAATTTATAAATTTAGAAAAAGGGCAATTTTTTTTGGTCCGGTAGTGGGGCCTGATCTCTGGGCCTGGGTGCTATCCCTCAGCTCTTCAGCTCAAGGCTAGCCCTCTACCACTTGAGCCACAGCACCACTTCCAGTATCTTTCTTTTTCCTTATGTGGTGCTGAGGAATTGAACCCAGGGCCTCAGGCATGCAAGGCAAGCGCTCTGCCACTGAGCCACCTTCCCAGCCCGAAAAAGGGCAATTTTTTGAGGCTTTGATATAACATGGTATGAAGAGAATAATTGTGTGACATCTTCTTTCTTCTAACTGTATGTAACACAGGAAGCAATTTCCCTTAATTACTTCCTCTGTATACAGTGAGAAAAATGCTAGGTTTGGGATTTGTTTTTATTTTTGTTTTTGTTTTATTGGTTTGTCCTAGGGCTTGAACTCTGGGACTGGACACTCTCTCTGAGCCTATTTATTCTCAAGGCGTGTGCCCTACTATTTCAACCTCAGATCACTTGTGTCTGTCTTTTGCTGAGAAGTTTATTGGAGATAAGAATCTAGGGAACCTTCCTGCCCGAGTGGGCTTTTGTCAACATCTACTGCGTTGGGGTCCCTGGGTAAGGGTAACGAAATCACCAAGACATAAGGGATGCAGAGTGCAAACAGCAATTGCCACTGAATGCTGTGCTTTATTGTCAGTGGTATTTAAAGACAAGCAAGCATGAGCTTTGCCAAGATTTGGTCAGAAGACATTCACACAAAAATTTCAACAGATACATTTTTACTTGACCTATGAGACAATGTCTTGGTATTTTATGATCTAACCTATTTTAGAGCAAGCTCAAACCACTTCTTCAATATCAGGAAAATGCTTGACCAGCTGATTATCTATGCTTAAGCAAGCAGAAGAGCTACTTCCTCAGCTCCCAGGAGTCTGTGACATGTGTTTTGAGACAGGGAGAGAGAAAATTTTCCCTCTCTAGCCCGGCATCCAAGAGCTTTCTTAATACTCAAACACAGCTCTCGGATAATCCTGAGGCCAGAGCCTGCATCATTCTGCCCCTTTAACATAGACCCTGAGTCTTCACAACTTTATTCTTTTTTCTTTTGTTTTAAAAGAAAAGCTTTCCACAGCGTTATCATAGACGCTTGCATTGGTTTCATAAAAATCAAATATAACAGTACAAGTGCAAACAAAATAATAACAATAATGATTCCCATACTACTAGTAGTATTTAAAATGCTATGTTGTATTTCTTTCGGATCCAACCCTTCCAATTGTTTAATAAATGCATCAGCAATATTAGAAGCATCATCATTTGTAAATTGTTTACCAAAAATATCATGTACATTAAATTATAACTGAGCAATCAATTGAGGAGCTGTAGAATTTCCAGATAAATACTACTGTATTACATTCTAATCATGTATAGATTTATTATATTTTATATTAGTAATGCAAAAGGTAGTAAAATTCCAATCACATTTTAATAATAACTGTTTTTCCACAACCAATAATATTTTTCCTAACCATCCCACTGTCTGTTTAAGAATATTAATCTGTGTTTATATTAGAGCATCAATTTCTACCTGTGAGACCCACAATTCATGTGAATCCCAGTGCCATTCTTCCACAAAGTGCTTAGTTTGTAAGGAAGTGTATAGGGCAATTCCAGACACTGCAGCAACAGTGGTAATAGCAATTAAGTTTAAGATCACATATAATGGCTCCAATCATACGCTTTGTACGTTTTAGTAGTTTGGTAAAAAAATTCAATAACAACACTATCCAAAGGATTTTGGGACCATTCTCTTCCTAATTTAACAGGTAGCCAAATATGAGTTCTTTGTTGTAATATCATAGTACTATTACTGTCATTAAAATTAAGAGAGGAATTAATGCAAGAATACAGGCTACAAGCTACAGCAATAAGACAAGATGCAGAAATAAAGGGGATCCAAATAGGGAAAGAAGTAATAAAACTCTCCCTCTTTGCAGATGACATGATCTTGTATTTAAAGAATCCCATAGACTCCACTCCCAAATTACTCAAGCTGATTCAAAACTTTGGTAAAGTAGCAGGTTATAAAGTTAACCCCCAAAAATCAATGGCTTTTCTATATGCCAACAATGAGAAAAGTGTGGCTGAAATTAGGAAAGCAACTCCATTTGTAATAGCCCCATAAAAAATAAAATACCTAGGAATTAACTTAACCAAAGAAGTGAAGGACCTCTATGATGAAAACTTTAAAATCTTGAAAAAGGAAATCAACACAGAACTTGAAAAATGGCAAAACCTCCCATGCTCCTGGATTGGAAAGATTAACATCGTGATAATGGCAATACTTCCCAAGGCTATCTACAAATTCAATGCAATACCTATCAAAATTCCAACCTCATTCTTCAAGGAAATAGAAGAGGCAATCCAAAAATTCATATGGAACAAAAAAAGACCCCGAATAGCAAAAACGCTCCTCAATGGAAAGAACACTGCTGGAGGAATATCAATACCAAATTTCAAACTCTACTATAAAGCCCTAGTAATCAAAACAGCTTGGTATTGGCACAAGAACAGACCTCAGGACCAATGGAATAGAATTGGAATCCCAGAAATGAACCTACAGACCTATAGCCATCTAATCTTAGATGAGGGAGCTAAAACAATAGAATGGAAGAAAGACAGTCCTTCAGTAAATGGTGCTGGCAAAATTGGTTAACTACATGTAGAAAACTAAAGCTAGATCCTTATATATCACCCTGCACCAGAATCAACTCCAAATGGATCAAAGACCTTGAAGTCAAAGCAGACATTCTGAAAACATTACAGGACGGATTAGGAGAAACCCTAGGTCTCCTTGGCTCAGGCTGAAATTTTCTTAATAAAGACCCGGAAACACAACAAATCAAAGAAAGTTTGGACAAATGGAATTGCATAAAGTTGAGGAGCTTCTGCAGGGCAAATGACATAGCTAGCAAGATCAATAGAAAGCCCACGGATTGGGAGAAGATCGTTACTAGCCATACAACGGACAAGGGTCTCATATCTAAAATATACTTGGAACTCAAAAAATTAAACCACCCAAAAACAAATCCTCAAAGAAACAACTGCCCAATAAATAAGTGGGCGAAAGACTTAAAGAGAAACTTCTCTGAAGAAGAAAGAAGGATGGCCAATAGACACATGAAGAAATGTTCAACATCCTTAGCCATAAAAGAAATGCAAATCAAAACAACTGAGATATCACCTCACTCCAGTTAGAACGGCAAAAAATCAAGAACTCTAACAACAACAGATGCTGGAGGGGATGTGGACAGAAAGGAACCTTACTTCATTGTTGGTGGGAATGTAAACTTGTTCAACCACTTTGGAAAGCAGTATGGAGGTTCCTCAAAAGACTTCACATAAAGCTCCCCTATGACCCAGCAATCCCACTTTTGGGCATTTACCCAAATGTTTACAAACAAGACCACACTAAAGCTACCAGCACATCTATGTTTGTTGCAGCATTATTTACCATAGCTAAGATATGGAACCAACCCAGATGCCCCTCAGTAGATGAATGGATCAAGAAAATGTGATATATATACACAATGGAATTCTATGCCTCCATCAGAAAGAATGACATTTCCCCGTTTGTTAGGAAATGGAAAGGTTTGGAAAAAATTATATTAAGTGAAGTAAGCCAGGCCCAAATAAACATAGGTCACATGGTTTCCCTTATTTGCAATATCTAGTATATTTATGAGTCAAGCAGAAAAGGTCAGATAATGTGATGTCAGGAAAATGAACCCTTAGATATGTATTTTAATGTTTTTTACTTTCATGCATGTGTTTCTAATGCATTTATAAGATTATCTCTTTGTTGCTTTGTATGTCCCTCCCCCACAGTATAACCCCTGCTTTCACTATATTTGATGTCAGTATAACTTGTGGAGGAGATGGGGAAAACCCAGTTTTTTTAAGGATACAGGTGGACCTGTTGAAACAATGAGAAGTACAATTTGTCATGTCCAAAATGAGCTTTACAACGTCGGTGCGGGGGGGGGGGGGGAGAGGGGAAGGAGAAGGATTGGGATGGGGGGAGGGGAGGCTGGGAAGTGATGTGAAGGGTAAACAAAGGAGGAGGCTGCATTGCTTGGTAAGAAATATACGCATTATCCTGCCCATGCAATTGTAACCCCTCTGTACAGTATGTTCACAAATAAAATAAAATAAAATTATAAAAAAAAGAATATAGGCGACAATTAAAACAAGAAATATTAGGAGAAAATGTAAAATTTCCCACTAAAAATACATAAGGCAGAGGTACACAAGCAGTAACATCATAAGATTTGTACAAAGTAAAATTATAAGTGGATGCAGAGTTCGACGTCCCTGAAAACGATCCATTTGATAGCATCACGGGTTTCAGCACTGCTCTGACCTTCCAAATTGAGTCTGAAAAGCAGTGAGTACAGCCTTGAAACCCAGCATGCATCTGCAATGCCTCCATCTCCCTAGGCCATCAGTCGATCTCCAGCATCCTAGTAACATTTGATAAATCACATCTGGTACTATTCCATTCTTAACATGTGTTAATAAACTGTCCAAAAGGTCCCTAATTAATAAAATTATTGAACACTTTTCCAAATGTCCCTCTACACTCTTGCCACACAAAAGGCTGATATTATAAATCAATATAAGTAAAATCAGGACACATAGGTAAGGATAACTTGCCATCAAAGGTGACACTTTCCCAGCTACTATTTATGGACCAAGTAGTTAATCGCTTCAGCTGTGTTGTAGAATTGGAAGTGCGTTTCCCAGGTAAAACCCAATGTTGCCAATTCATAACTAAACATGGAGGAGGCCCCAGACAAACAGGCAAGGGATGAGTATAGTAAGTAAAATTTAAAAAGCTACCATCATCCTTATTGCAAAATGTCAAATTATTCCAAGGAGAGATTAAACAGCAGGAACATTATAGATGGTTATATCCATGTCTCCCCAAACAACAGGTTCCAATAAAGGAGGGTTAGGAACAAAAGCCCGAATAACTTACATTAGCATTAGCATGGACAGGGTTTACAGCAAGCAGGGCACACATGGCTAGAACAAGTTCTCAGCCATGACAGGTTTACCAGTGCATTGTAACATCTTCTGTCCTTCTCCAGTCAACTTTTTTACCTGTCCCCAGGTGGGCAGTGGGGATTTCTTCTACCTCAACTGGTGGCTGATTCGTTGCAGGATATGGGGCTGTCCTCACTGGGCCGCGTCTGTATCCATTGTGCAGGAAGACAGTATTGTTTGCCATCCTGTGTAGACACAAAACTCTATCCTCATCCCTTATGTAATGTTCCTAGTTGCCATTCTGCTTTCAATGTAATCTTAATCTATGTAGGAGCATTTAAATAAGGTTTTTGTGATATTTGTTCAAAATGGCGCTCAGCTCTAGGTAAAATATCTCCTTGTGGTAAGTTAAAAACGTTAAGAACAAAAAGAGCTTGATGTAAAATTATTTTAGGATTTTGCATGGAAAACCACAAAATATCCATACCTTCATCCAACCTTTTCCTCCTTTTTAATTTTTTGATTTGTTGTTTTAGTGTGCAATGAACTCGTTCAATAATGGATTGTCTTGGGAGTTATATTCTATTCCGGTAATATGTACCACATCATAAATTTCACAAAATCTTTTAAATTTGATACTTTTATAGGCTGATCCAATATCAGTCTTTATTTGGCAGGCACTCCCATAATGGCAAAAACTTCCAATAAGTGTTCTATTACATGGTTAACAGTTTCTCCCGTAAGGGCAAAAGCCCAAATTTGGAATAAGTATCTATTGTAACATGTACAAAGGAAAAATGGCCAAAGGCTTGTACATGGATTATGTCCATTTGCCAGAGCTCCTTAGGTTGTTATCCTGAGGATTTACTCCAGCAGGTACAACTCTCAAATGCATTGGTCTGCAGATGGGGCACCTTTTTATAATTTGTTTACCTTGAGAATAAGGTATTTTATAATGCATATGTAAATGGCCAGCATTTGTATGTAAATGAGCATGATCTTGTTTAGCAGAAGCAAAACTAATTTATCAACCTGATTATCGCCATATACAAGGTACCCAGGTAACGAAGAGTGAGCCCTAATGTGAGTTAGCACTTTGGCCTTATGTTGTTGCAGTAATGCTTGTAATTGTTTAAATAATTGGTTTAGCTGGGGTTTAGATGAATAAGGAACAGCAGTGACTATATTAGTCACAACCCCTACAGCATAGGCAGAATCAGTATCAATATTAACATCTCCCACAAAATCTTGTAACACCTTAATAATAGCAAAAAGTTCATTTTGTTGAACTGATGCTAAAGTAGTTGTTTGAACCCAATATGTATTTGTTGTCCAATAAACACTTTTTGTTTTGGAGCCATCTGTAAAAACAGTAAGAGCAGTGGAAATAGGGACCTTGGTAATTATATTATTAAATACAAATTGTTGTTTAAGCAAGCAATTCCACGATCTACCTTTGGGAAAATGATAGGAAAATTGCCCAGTAAAATTTACTAATGTAATTTATAGCATTTCAGACATGTTTAACAAATATTTTACTTGGTCTTTTGGCAAAGGAAGGATAATTTCAAATAAATCATACCCTGATAGGGTGAATACCCATTGCCTGGCCTGTTGAATAATAATTGCCAACTGTTGTTCATAAGGCATATTTTTTGTAATTCTATGCAGTGTGTAAATCCATTCTAATGGTATCTCATTTTGTCCTATAATTCCTTTTTTGTGTTTCCATGTATCTAAAATAAATAAATTTATGAGTTGACTTAGCGTTACTCGATGTATAACCATTTATTTTATTCTCTGTTCTACAAATTGTACTTCTCTTTCTGCTTCCTTAGTTAAAGTTCTTTTGCTATGTAAATCAGGCTCCCCTTGTAACAATGAAAACAAATTATGTAATTGATAAGTAGGAATTCTTAAGGCCAGTTCCATCCAATTAATATCTCATAGGAACTTTTGAAAATCATTTAACATATGTAATTGATCACGTCATAAAGATATTTTTTGAGGTGCGAATGTTTGTCTACAGACAACATATCCTAAATATTTTACCAACATGCCTTTTTTATTTTTTCAGGTGCTATTATTAATCCAAATTCTTTAAATATAGATGGTAAGCACTGTAACACCATTTCTAATTCTGTCATATTTGGTCCTGCAACTAAAATATCATTCATATAATGAAAAATATAAATGTGAGGCCATTTTTGTCTAACAGATTTTAAGGCCTTATCAACATATATCTTATCAACATATAACACATAGTTGGAAAATTCATCATTCCTTGGGGCAACACCTTCCATTGGAAGCGCTGATAAGGGCCTTGATGATTTATTTGTGGTAAAGAAAAGGCAAGTCTGTTACAATTTTTTTTTTTTTTGTCGGTCGTGGGGCTTGAACTCTGGGCCTGGGCGCTGTCCCTCAGCTCTTCAGCTCAAGGTGAGCACTCTACCACTTGAGCTACAGCACCACTTCTGGTTTTCTGGTGGATTATTGGCGATAGGAGTCTCACGGTCTCTCCTGCCCGGGCTGGCTTTGAACCGCGATCCTCAGAGCTCAGCCTCCTGAGTAGCTAGGATTACAGGCGTGAGCCACCAGCGCCCGGCCTGTTACAATTTTTTACATGTACAGGAATGGTAAAAAAGCAATCTTGTAAATCTATTACTATTATTGGCCAATTTTTAGGAAGCATTGCAGGCGATGGTAAACCAGGTTGTAAAGCTCCCATAGGGTACATGGAAGCCTTTACTCCTCGTAAATCAGTCCGGAATCTCCATTTCCCTGACTTCTTTTTAATAACAAATATTGGAGAATTCCATGGTGACATAGACGGCTCAATATGTCCGTTGGTTAACTGTTCTTCAACTAATTGATAAGCTGCTTCTAATTTTTCTTTCGATAAATGCCATTACTCAATCCAAAGAGGTTCCTCAGATTTCCATAATATCAATATGGGCTCCATCTAAAAATGTTAAAATTGAATATGAGCTCCCCATTGTTCCAGTACATCTCTACCAATTATGTTAACTGGAACTTCCATAATATAAGGTTTAAGGACAGCTGTCTGTCTATCTTCTGAGGTTATAGAAACATACAACACTGCTTGTCCTATAAAATTTACAAGAGTATTGTTAACTCCTTTAATATTACAGGAGATTATTTTATATAATAAATGATTAGGCCATTCATGAGTGTTAATAATTGTAATATCTTAGCCAGTATCTACTAGTCCTGTCAATATCTTTTCCTGAATATTAATCTTAATCTTAGGTGCATTTTAGTAATATGAGTAGTCCAAACACATTTTTGTTGGTTAATACTTCCAAATCCCCCAATATGGGGTTTAAATAACTTTCCAATAGATATCTATGGTAATAACAAAATTTGAGCAATTCATTCTCCCTTTTTAAAGGAATTATCTGCAGAAGCTGACATTAAAATTTTTATTTCCCCAATATAGTCAGCATCAATAATTCCTAAATGTACTAAAACTCCTTTTGTATTAAGACTGGATCTACCGGTCAATAGGCCAAATGTTGCTTCAGGTAAAGGCCCATAAATTCTGGTAGGAATTTTTTGTGGCTTATCACCACCTTTCAAAATAAAATCTTTTAAGGCTGGTATGTCCACTGCGGTGCTGTGGGCTGTGGCAGGGACGAGGGAAAAGATGGTTGGCTGCCCTCGGTTATTAATCCTGGACTCCGGGGCTAGCCCGATGGAGAGTTTCCCTGCATAGGGTAAGCATATTTTATAGGAATTCCTTTATTGTCTCTTTTTGCTCTACACTCCCTTTCTCAGTGCTTCCCCTTTTCACACTTAGGGCAAATTCCAGGTCTTCTCTTGTTAACATCAGTAGCCTTTTTAAAATTTTTCTTTATATGTCCCATTTGACCACATCCAAAACACTTTAGATTAGAGGGTTTGTTTGCATAGCATGCCAGGTAGTGGCCATAGTTTCAGCAAACACCTGCATAGGCCTGGATTCAGATGTAAAGTCTTTGCAGGCCCTTAAATATGTATTCACATCCCCAGATTCTTTAATAGGCAATAGGGCTCATCTACAGTCCTCATTAGTATTCTCATAAGCCAACATGCGCAGCAGTTGTTGCCATGCAACCTCTCCCACAACAGTAAGTTCCAAGGTCAATTTCAATCGTGATAAAAATTCAACATAGGGTTTACTAGGTTTTTGAATTACTTTAGTCCAAGAGACATAATGCTCTCCTACCGGTGGAATCCTTTCCTATGCCTCAATACCTATGTCTCTTAACTGCTCATGGATTTCTTCAGGAGAGTTTACTTTTATATGAGCATCCGCATATTGTTCTGTTCCACCTAACATGGGAAAGGTGTGGATTACTGCTCTGTGCATTTTGTCTAGCCCTTTTTGTACATAACTCAGTAAACCACATTTGCCATTGTAGGTGTTTAGGTTTCTTAAGCAAGGCTCTACAAACATCTTCCAATCCATGGGAGCAAAATTATTGTAATGTCGGGCAAGCCCATTAAGCAATTCCTTAACCTAATGAGACTGAGGACCATACAACTGCCTTCTTAAGTTTACCAATATCATAAACAGCAACACTTTCATATCTGGCTGGTTGAGCTATACCATTCATAGGGGGTGGTTGAATTACAGGATAAGAAAAAATAGGCATTTCATCATCAAACTCACTGTCTGAGCCCTCTGTTTTGGGAGGGAGTGATGCTGTAAAAATTGCATCAGCCAGTTGAGGAGCCGAAGGCTGCTTTACTTTCACTTTCTCAGGTTCTCCATTCACTCTGCTAATTTCCAACTCCATATGTTGTAATCTTGATGAAATCAATTCCATTTGCTCAGACATTTTATTTATACTTTCAGTTTATTCCTTTTCAGCCTTTAGCTCTTGTTTTTCTCTGTTAATTGCAATGCATCCTTATCTATTGCATCTTTAACCTCAGAGTCCAATTGTAAATCTACAAAAGAAGGGGGGAACTCTTTCTTTACATCTGCTATTAATCTTTCCTCATTCAAAGCTTTAAAAAGGGTATGTAAAATAGCCCAAATGGACAAAAATATAATAGGAATCTTTTCCCATTCTCGAACAGCTCTTTCTACATTATTCTTTACTCGGGGAACCAAGGATTCCATTCCCTAACTACATTAATACACATTTCTATGTCATAAGAAGACATATTTACAGCATAAGCAGCAAGTAAATGATTAAGCATATGTAAGTACAGAGTAGATTTAACTTGTCCCATCACCCTGTAATTAAAAGTACTTTCCTGAATATCCTTTCCTGAATTCAACAATGCAGGGTCCCTGTTTGGGCACCAATTGTAACAAGCAAGCATGATCTTTGCCAAGATGTGGTCAGAAGACATTCACACAAATATTTCAACAGACACATTTTTACTTGACTTTTGAGATAATGTCTTGGAATATTATTATCTAAACTATTTTAGAGCAAGCTCAAACCACTTCTCCAATCTCAGGAAAATGCTTGACCAGGTGTTCATCTATGCTTAAGCAAGCAGAAGAGCCACTTCCTCAGCTCCCAGGAGTCTGTGACATGTGTTTTGAGGTAGGGAGAGAGAACATTTTCTCTCTCTAGCCCGGAATGCCAAGAGCTTTCCTAATACTCAAACACAGTCCTCAGATAATCCTGAGGCCAGAGCCTGCATCATTCTGCCCCTTCAACATAGACACTGAGTCTTCACAGTCTTTGAACTGTAATCTTCCAATCTTCGCATCCTGATTATCTATGATAGTTAAAAAAGTATAAATATAAATAATATTTGTAAGAATACCAGTGAAGGAAAAATGATACAACCCTGTTTATAGTGGTGTTCTTTTCAGAATATATTGGGCATCACATTAGCAGAGGTGCAGTGTATTTTCACAATGGACATAAGCTATTTTTAATGTAAATTAAGGGAATTTTGAGGTGCACCCTACAAGTTGGAAACTGGTGCGCTAGGATGACTTTATGGCATAAATTTTGTGATTGATGGTCATAGAAATAATAGCTTAATCTGATAAACAACTGCTTAATCTTGAAGAATTAATTATAAGATGCTTCATAGTTTTATCCCATATCAGAATGTGGCTCTTTTTCTATTCACATTTCAGTCTGTAACACCCCATTGGAAACTGCATCTACTGCAGAATTAAATAACATGCAAACAGGTTCAGAATTTGAAAATGAGTATTTATTAGTCATAAGAATTTTGAAGAACACATACATTCTGTCCTCTTAACAACTTATTTACTTTTAAAAGTTATGGGATTTCATAGAATTAAACTGTTTTCTGTTTTAGTATTACAAAGTACTATATTTATTTTATTTTCAAAATATTGGGAAAAAATTTTCTAGTTGGATATCGTTCAAGTTGATGACCCTTTGATAAAGAAGAGGTAATTAATTCAAATTAGATGCCAATAAGACTGATTTTTTAAAAGTTACTACATAAAGAATAATATTTACTATACCAAAACAGTGAAATTTTATTTCATCAGCTTTTTTTTTAATTTTAATGTGAAAATGATGTGCACTGTGGTTACAGCCATTGTAAGGTAGTGAGTACATAACTTTTCAAATTTGTTATCCCTTCACTCAATTTTCTAAGTTTTTCTTTCACCCTAATAACCCTCCCAAGTTGTAATGTACATTTGCAACTTATTGTCTTGTGAGAATTGCTATTGCATTGGTTTGCTGTTTGTCCTTTGACTCGCCATTGTTTTTGTTCCTGTTCCCTTCCTTATTAAGGTAAATGTATACACAATACACAGGGTACCAAAATCAAACACAGCAGGGGATAAACCATAGGGGAAAATCTCAAAGAAACTAGAAATCACATAGTACATAAAAAACCAACTGCAAATAAATATCTGTTTCCATATCTTGGAATTCATTTTGTTCAGCATCAGCTTATGTGGTCAAATATACGCAATACAAACCCACTGGAAAATAGTAGTTTCATGGACACTATATCATTAAAACAACATGTTAACTGTTTTTGATGGTAAAGGTGGGATTAAGATTGGTGAATTCATGATTCTGATAAAGGAATTTAAAAAGAGTTAAAAATTTTTGACAGGTAAATTTTAATTGTTCAAACATTTTAACAACTTAGCCTATTAAGAAAATTTAAAATTGTCTGAGAAAATAGGCTTTAATGCAAAGAAATCCATGGAGACTTAGCTGAGAGGGAACAATGTGGGTGAATATGGCTCATTTTCACACTAAACAAACAAACCTCACAAACCTTGCTGTAAATCCTGTAGGTTCCCTTGAGAATTGTCCTTACCCAGGAAATATACTCTCACTGTGTGAAACAAAGTTGTAGTGGAATTTAAATTCAAAGTTCTTTAAAAAAAAGACATCAAAATTTGTGAATTGACATTTAATTACCAAACAATAATTCTCTGAAAAAGAAGGAAATATAATTCAAAATCACTTGACTTTATTAAAAGTATGAGAAAAGATTAGTGAAGAGAGATGAGAGAAACCATAGGGTACTGTTTTCTCTCCAGTGGTGTAATGGGTTCTTGATCTTGATTCTTTCATTCTATCTTCATAAGCTATAAAGCCACAGCTCAGGACTGGAGTAAACAGTTCAGACAAAGAATACTCACAGAATGGGGGTTCGATACCTCAGATCCACATAAGCAAAAAGAAAAAAGCCGGAAATGGAGCTGTGGTACAAGTGGTAGAGCGCTAGCCTTGAGCTGAAGAGCTAAGGGACAACGCCCAGACCCAGAGTTCAGGCACCATGACCAGACCAAAAAAAAGAAATACTCACAGAAGAAAATATGTGCAGTAGATGTAGGTGATTTATAACCTTAGACAATCTATTTAAATCTGTTCAAAATTCTCCCCTACCTTAAACTGCCCTCTTTGAACAGCTTTGTTTGCTTTTCCCAAGATTGCCCTTCATTAACTGCTTAAAATTTTGTGAGGTCATATACATACTTTCTAGAGATTGCTGTTTGGTTGTGCTTTTTGTGTGTTTTTGTTTGTAGTTGTGTTTTTAACTGAAGTTCAATAGGTTGTGCAATTGTGTTACAATTAAATATGTCCATCTAATTGTCCAATGCTCCTGGATCAGAGTCACTCCTTCTATCATTCTCAACCAACACTTTCTTCAAGATTTATTTCAGATTTACCACTTCTTTTATTATATGTGTACATTGAGTATTGTAGCTGTACTTGCCCCTTGTTCCATTTTTCATTCATTCTATGTCTTTACTATTATTTCTTTCTGGTTTCAACTTCCTGATAGTTATTCTGTTAAATTGTCTGTTAATACTTTGAAATGTTTATATATATTCCATGGAGTTTCAATCCTGCATATACTTGAACTGATGTCAGCATATACTTCCATAATTCATTCATCTGTAATAACAATTTGCAAGACTGGAGACGTGAAGCACCTAAACAGTCAACAAGAAAGTTTAAAAATTGCTTAGAATTTATAGCTAACTACCAGTTTTTATAAATGGCTTTGTGCAATGGTCTGTGATTATTTGATTTTACATGGGATGATATTTTCTACTACCTATAAGTTTTGGAAAAAGAAGAAAACTAAAATTTACTACTTAGAGGAATATGATAGAAATAGAAGATAGATTTTATGTTTGTCACATCTCTGATCAGTACCCATATTCAAGACTTACAGTCATATTTATTACTATGTTTACAGATAGGGAAAATATATGATAAGGCAACACATGATAAGGCAACTATTAGTGACTTTTTAAAATGTACCTTCTTATGTGATGAAATTTACTTTATTAGATAATATTTGGGTTTGAAATATGGGAGGCTGATCTATTTAACACATTTCTGGAAGGCACCTACTGAACAACGCAAATGGTGGGAGATACTATTTCCACACTTTAATGAATGGTTGAACTTATTTGGCATTAGTGCTCGGTAAATAAATCAACTCTATTGTAACTTGATTCCTACACTTGAGAAACTTTTAATATCACTATCATCTACTTGTCAAGTGTTATTTTGGTGAATATGATTCTAAAAAGTTTATTTGAAAAGGAACATACTTTCAGGAGATTAAATGTAAGTTACATTGGTTTGAGAATGACAACATTTTTATACTACAGAACCAAGTTTTACTGAAGTGCCAGTGTTTTGAAGCACTAGGGTCTTCTCAATGTTTTACTAAATTATACTTGACATCGAAGTCAAGTTTCCTAGCCTTGGTAGAACAATTATGGATCTATCATTCCAGGAATTTTTTTGGCCTACTTATGCTGGGCTGAAATCTTTCATTCATCAATAGGAGAGAGGTATTAAAAAAAATCTTGTGACATTTGTGATTTTGTTTACTCATATGGGCTTGTCATCTGTAAATTGAAAGTTTGAACTACAATACTTTCTCTCATATCTTGTGGTTTCCTCTTTCATTTTAAGTTGCCTTACATTTCACAATTGCTTACTGCTAATTACTGCAAGGAATTGGAGCCCTGAAATATTATAGGAAATGAGAAATTGAGATGGGACTTCAATTACTTTCTGTTAGCATGTTGCATGGGCCAAGGTGAGAAGACTTGCCATTGTTATCTGATGATGCAGATAACTGGGATCTGGTATCCTCGGACCCGTGGGTACTGCAGAAGAATAATAGCTTTTAGGCATCATATGGAGAAAAACACTTTGGGACCAGCGAGTTATTACAATAAACACAGCAGCAGTGTAAAATCTCTTCAAGATTAGAGGAAAACAATACTGTTTTTTTTTTATTATGTGAATTCAGAAGATCAAGAACACTTAGAAGGTATCACAAGCTTATACCAAAGACAATGAATTGATACTTTTTATATTCAAATATATATTCTAAACCTAATTATTTATGTTCCAATCTATTTATGGGAATAAATTTCAATTTATTTGTCAATTTATAAATTAATTCTAGTTAGATTCACTGTGTGAAATTTAAGATCAGCACATATAAATATTAAATATATAAGTAGATATAATATAAGAAATTGTTATGCATTGTTCTGTGTGGTTAGTGTATCAAAGGCAACTCTGTTTTAAAGTATTATCCCATTATTTCTACCTCAGTTTTTGGTAGAGTTAGACCTAAAGCTTTACCATTTGTAAATTTAAAGCCTGGAGGCAAGAGGAAACACTTTGATTAAAACATTACCCATTTAAGGCCTAATATCGAGGAGAAATATATAGACTTCTCCAGGAGCTATGGAAATATTTGGTGATAGAAAGTCATTAGTGTAAGTTCCTGCCTGGTTGTATGGTAGACAGGCCAGGACATTAAGTAAACATGCATATGAACAACTTTTTCATCTTCTTGGCTTTAGCTACTTTTGAAATTATAGGTATAATGAACAATTATATTTTTTTGTTGTTGTGGTTTTTTTGGGTCCAGTCGTGGGGCCTGAACTCTGGGCCTGGGCCCTGTCCCTCAGCTCTTCAGCTCAAGGCTAGCGCTCTACCACTTGAGCCACAGCACCACTTCTGGCTTTTTTCTTTTTGCTTATGTGACCTGCCAGAATCAGCTCGACCCAGGGAAAAGTAATCCAACTCAGGCGCAAGCCCCAGGAGTGGCTTTCTTCACTGGGTAATCAGAGCCAGAGGCTGCCCCTCCCTTTAGCAGCCTTGACAATGAATTGAAATTCAGTAAACATAAATCCAGAGAGTCGCTCCAGGCTGGGCTCTGTGAGTTTCTCACAAACTAGCTCCCAGGAAAAGCTACTGTTTGCTGAAAGGCCTCAACTCTACCCAGTACCTAGCCTCATCACAGCATCTCCAAACTTGAGGAAAAAGCCATCTCCCTCTTTTGTGATAATCAAAGCATATCCCTCCCATTGAACTAAACTGAGAGGAGGATCACAAAATCCTGGGTAAAGCAAAGCATTTTTCTGCCTGTTCAACCGAACTGACTTAAGAAACCAACCAAGCCACAGGAAAATCAAACACCACAAGCGGACCAGAGACTCAAACAAAAGGCTGTTTATAGACACAAGGGAGATACAGGATTTTTCCCACCACTCCCAAAATAAAGAACTATTTTATTTCCTTTTTTTGTACATTTTATAAAAATTTTTTTCTAAAACTTTTTTTTTAATTTTTAATTTTTACCTTTTTTAAAATAAAATGTTTCCTAGTAACATTTTTTCCCTCTTATTATTTTTTTTAGAGGTATATGTGTGTATGCGTTTTTCTTTCTTTTTTTTTTCTTTTAAATTTTTTTTTGTTTTTTGTTTTGCTCTATTGAATTTCTGATCTTTTTTCTTTCTTTCTTATTCTTTTCCCCTTTTCTTTTCTTTCATTCTCTTTTATGTGAGTTAATTGTTTTTCTGCACATCCTCAGACATGCCCACAGTTGATTATTAGACCTTATCCTTTATTGTGTACACACTTAATCCAAGAATTGATTATTCAGTTCAAAACCTCTTAGACTTAAATTCCTTAATGGCAGTATTACCTCTTTATACCTATATAATATTTTCAGTATTTTTATTTTTAAGTTTTTCACATCTCCTTTATATCCCTCCCCTTCTGCATTATATGCATGTGCTTCTCTGAATATTTCGTTTTGAATCTGCATAATATTTTTAATTTTTACTTTTCTATTTTTTCTGGTCTCTTATTTTTCCCCTTGCTCTTTCTTCTTTTTCTTTTATCTCTACTTTCAACCTATCCCACCTATTTCCTGCTTTGAGATTAGGACTTAAGTTAACTCTCCCTGTGCCTTCCTATTTTATACCCATATCTCTCCCTAACCCTAATAATTTCTCGTTTGTCAAATTCATATTTGTGGTTGTTAGCCCATTTGACGTTGAATAGATGTACCTATTGAACTAAATTGTATCTGCAGACTATTGACTGTGCAAATACAGACTTTGGTTGATGCTTGTCTTAAGTTAGTGTTCTAGCACTAAACTGGTGTTATTTTCATCCCAAATGGGCCGAGTAAGCCAGAAAAAGACAAGAAAAATGGCAAGTCCTGGGTATCTCAACTCCCACTCATGATAATCAGGGGACAGAACAGATAATTAATAATCCAGAGGAGAGTTCCCAATTAGCTCTACAAACAGTGCTGGCAAACATGATAAATGAAAAGATTGAAAATATACAAAGGAGTCTGTATGAGCATGATAGAGAGAGAGAGAGAGAGAGGAGACAAACAAAAGTTCAATGGAGGCAAACAAAAGGTCAATACAGGAAAAGATTGAAAACTTACAAAGGACTCTGTATGAGTGTGATAGGGAGAGAGAGGAGGCAAACCAAAGGTTTATACAGGAATATTCTGAGCTTAGGAAGCTACTCAAAAACTGATACAGGATTTGGGTGAACAGCTTGAGAATACTTAAAGAAAAAGTCAGGAATGGCATGAGCAGGCTGAGAACACTCAACGAGAACTACAGGAATGGCGTGAACAGGAGGAAGCTAAGCAAAGAGTAATACAGGAATTGAGAGTATACACAATGATCACTAAAGGTATACATGGAATCCATTAACAAATAGCTGAAGAAAGTCAGGGAGACCACCAAGGGAATACTGAATGGAACCCAACCGAAAAAAAGGGAATTTAAGCAAACCATAAACATTCAACTAAGTGATTTGAGAATGAACAATGAACACCAAATTAAGGAAGTAAAAAAGTTCATACAACATCAAAAACAAAGCTTCAACAAAGAATTTGAAGCCATCAAAGCTGACCAATTAGAAGGAAAAGAAATTTTAAAATAGAAAGCCTTGACAGCAGTTTAGACCATGCAGAAGATCGAAACTCGGGGATTGAAGACAGCCTAGATATTATAGAGAAAGAACATACAACCATCCAAGTCAAGTCCAAGAAATATGATAGATCTATCCAACACTTGGAAGACACAATCAGAAGGCCTAATGTGAGGATTATGGGTGTAGCGGAACAGCTAGAAACAGAAGTTAATGGTCTAGGAAATTTGTTTAACAGGCTCCTACAAGAGAACTTCCCAACATGAAAAAGGATAGGCCTATTCAGATACAAGAAGCTTTTAGAACTACAAATAGACCAGACAAGAATAGGACATCCCACCGTCACATTATAATCCACATAGGATGAATTGAGAACAAGGAAAAGGTCCTTAAACATGTCAAGGAGAAAAGATCAATCACCTATAAAAGGAAACAAATTAGAATCACCTCAGATTTCTCAGCAGAGACAATCAAAGCAAGAAGAGACTGGAATGATGTATGCCATGCCTTAAAGACAAACAACCAGCACCCAAGAATACTGTATCCACCTAAACTCTCCTTCATAACTGAAGGCCAAAATAAATCCTTCCATAGCAAAGAAAAATTGAAACAGTACATCTCTACCAAAACAGCCCTACAAAAGATTCTTAAAGATGTCCTACACATAGAAAACCAACAAGACCACAATAAAGGCCTAGAAACTGCACCCAAACTGAGAATCCAAGAACCATAGGAAGAACCCAGTTTTTGTAGACCCCAACAAGGTGGATAACATGGCAGGAACTCCCAAATACCTCTCAGTCCTATCTCTCAACATTAACGGTCTTAATTCTCCAATTAAGCGACATAGACTGTCTAGTAGGACTAAAAAGTAAGATCCTTCTATCTGCTGCCTTCAGGAGTCACATCCTGCCAGTAAAAACAAACACATTTTCAATGTTAAAGGTTGGAAAAAAATCTACCAAGCAAATGGCCCCCATAAACAGGCGGGAGTTGCAATCCTAATATCAGATAAAATAGACTTCCAATGAAAATTCATGAGAAGACATAAAGAAGGATGCTACATACTAATTAAGGAATCTCTCCTTCAGGAGGATATTACAATTTTAAATATCTACTCGCCAAACAAGGGAGCATCCAAATTTATCCAAGAAACACTAGTTTCCCTCAAATCCCATAGAGTCCAAAGACATTAATTGTTGTGGATTTAACACACTACTCTCCCCACTAGATAGATCAACTCGGCAAAAACACAACAGAGAAACCCAGATCTAAACAACTTCATAGATCAACTAGATTTAACAGACATCTACCGAATATTTCACCCATCAGCATCAGAGTACACATTTTTCTCAGCAGCACATGAACAGTTTCTAAAATAGACCACGTTTTAGGCCACAATGCAAACTTGTCCAAATTCAGAAACATTGAAGTGATACCGTGCATTCTCTCTGACCACAAGGGATTAAAATTAGAACTCAACACCAAAAGCCACCAAAGAAAGTCCTGTAACACATGGAGCCTGAACAACACACTGCTGAATCATGATTGGGTCATGGAAGAGATTAGACAGGAAATTCAAATGTTCATGCTATCCAACAAAAATGAGCACACAAATTACCAGCTCCTCTGGGACACAGCAAAGGCAGTACTTAGAGGCAAGTTTATAGCTCTGAGATCTTACATCAACAAATTGGAGAGATCTGAAAGTAACAATTTAATGAGACATCTGAATCTCCTTGAAAAAGAGCAGCAAGATATACCCCAATGTAATAGATGGAAAGAAATAATTCTTTCAATTAATTCATTTTAATTAAAATTAAATCAGAAATAAATGAATTAGAATACAAAAAAAACTATAGAAAACATCAACAAGAGAAAGACTTGGTTGTTCGAAAAAATTAACAAAATTGACAGGCCCTTCGCAAATCTTATCAGAAAATGAAGAGAACACACCCAAATAAAACTCAGAGATGAGAATAGAAACATCACCACAGAAACAACCAAGACTCAGAACATTATAAGGGAATATTTCGCAAAACTTTATGCTAATAAGTTTGAGAACGTGGCAGAAATGGACCTTTTCCTAGCAAATATTGACATGCCAAAACTAAACCAAGATTAGTTAAAGCATCTTGAGAGGCCCATTTCAAGCATTGAAATAGAAACTGCAATAGAGACCTCTCAGCTAAGAAAAGTCCAGGTCCAGTTGGTTTAGAGCAGAGTTCTACAAGGCCTTTAAAAGAAGAACTCACACAAATACTACTCCAACTCTTCAATGAAATTGAAAGAGAAAGTTCACTACCCAACACATTCTATGAAGCCATCATAACTCTCATCCCAAAATCAGGAAAGGACTCATCAAAGAAAGAGAACTATAGGCCCATTTCTTTCATGAACATTGATGCAAAACTTCTCAAAATTTTGGCCAATCGTCTTCAGAAAATCATACAACACAATCTAACAGGATTCATTTCAGGGATGCAAAGCTGGGTCAATATTCGCAAATCAATTAATATAATTCATCACATCAACAGGGGCATGGATAACAACCACATGGTTATCTCAATAGATGCAGAAAAAGCATTCGACTAGATCCAAAACCCCTTTCTGATGAAGGTTCTGGAAAAATTAGGAATCCATGGAACATTCCTCAATAGAATAAAGTCTATACATGACAAAACTACAGGCACCATTATACTTAATGGTGAAAATCTAAAGTCATTCCTCTTAACTCAGGAACAAGACAAGGATGTCCACTATCACCACTTCTCTTCAATCTAGTAATAGAATTCCTATCTACAGCACTAAGACAAGATGCAAAGATAAAAGTGATCCAAATAGGGAAAAAAGAAATAAAACTCTCCCTCTTTGCAGATGACATGATCTTGTATTTAAAGAATACGATAGACTCCACTCCCAAATTACTGAAGTTGATTCCAAACTTTGGCAAAGTACCGGGGTATAAAATTAAACCCCCAAATCAATGGCTTTTCTGTATGGCAATAATGAGTAAAGTGTTGCTGAAATTAGGAAAGCAACTCCATTTGTAATAGCCCCACAAAAAATAAAATACCTAGGAATTAACTTAACCAAAGAAGTGAAGGTCATTTATGATCAAAACTTTAAAAACTTGAAAAAGGATATAAAAACAGAACTAAGAAAATGGCGAAAATGCCCATGATCCTGGATTGGAAAGGTTAACATCGTGAAAATGGCAATACTTCCCAAGTCTATCTACAAATTCAAAGCGATGCCAATCAAAATCCAACCTCATTCTTCAAGGAAATAGAAGAGGCAATCCAAAAATTCATATGGAACAATAAAAGACCCCGAATAGCAAAAACGCTCCTCAATTGAAAGAACACTGCTGGGGAATATCAATACCAAATTTCATACTCTATTATAAAGCCATAGTAATCAAAACAGCATGATAGTAGCACAAGAACAGACCTCAGGACCAGTGGAATAGAATTGAAAACCCAGAAATGAACCTACAGACCTATAGCCATCTAATGATAAGGGAGCTAAAAAGATAGAATGCAAGAAAGTCTTTTCAGTAAATGGTGAT
Source organism: Dipodomys merriami (assembly GCF_024711535.1). NCBI lineage: Eukaryota > Metazoa > Chordata > Mammalia > Rodentia > Heteromyidae > Dipodomys > Dipodomys merriami. Next base: position 55,713 of record NW_027204226.1, read on the forward strand.
TGCAAAATTGGTTAACTACTTGTATAAAACCAAAGCTAGATTCTTATATATCACCGTGCACCAGAAGCAACTCCAAATGGATCAAAGACCTTGGAGTCAAAGCAGACACTCTAAAAACATTACAGGATGGAATAGGAGAAACCCTAGGTCTCCTTGGCGCAGGCCAAAATTTTCTTAATAGAGATCCAGAAACACAACAAATCAAAGAAGGTTTGGACAAATGGGATTGCATGAAGCTGCAGAGCTTCTCTATGGCAAAGGACATAGCTAGCAAGATCAATAGAAGTCCCACAGATTGGGGGAAGATCTTCACTAACCATACAACGGACAAGGGTCTCATATCTAAAATATACTTGGAGCTCAAAAAATCAAACCCCCCAACAACAAATCCTCAAAGAAACAACTGCCCAATAAATAAGTGGGCTAAAGACTTAAAGAGAAACTTCTCTGAAGAAGAAAGAAGGATGGCCAATAGACACATGAGGGAATGCACAACCTACCTAGCCATAAAAGAAATGTAAATCAAAACAACATTGAGATACCACCTTATCCCAGTTAGAATGGCAAAAATCAAGAACTCTAACAACAACAGATGCTGGAGGGGATGTTGATGGGACTGTAAACTTGTTCACCCACTTTGGAAAGTAGTATGGAAGTTCCTGAAAAGACTCCACATAGAGCTCCCCTCTTACCGAGCAATCCCACTTTTGGGCATTTACCCAAATGTTTACAAACAAGACCACACTAAAGCTGCCAGCACAACTATGTTTATTGCAGCATTATTTACCATAGCTAAGATATGGAACCAACCCAGATGCCCCTCACTAGAAGAATGGATCAAGAAAATGTGGTATATATACACAATAGAATTCTCTGTCTCCATCAGAAAGAATGACATTGCCCCATTTGTTAGGAAATGGAAAGACTTGGAAAAAATTATATTAAGTAAGCCAAGCCCAAAGAAACATAGGTCCCATGGTGTTACTTATTTGCCATATCTAGTATATGTCTGAGTCAAGCAGAAAAGGTCAGATAAGGTGATGTTAGGGAAATGAACCCTAAGATATGTATTCAAATGTTCTTTTTCTTTCATGTGATTGTTTCTAATACATTTATAAGATTATTTCTTTGTTGCTTTGTATGTCCCTCCCCCACAGTATAACCCCTGCTTTCACTGTATTTGATGTCGGTATAATTTGTAGAGGGGAAGGGGAAAAACAAGTCCTTTAAATAAGAATACAGGTGGACCCGTTGCAACAATGACAAGTACAAGTTGTTATGTCGAAAATGAACTTTACAACTTTGGTAGGGGGGCAGGGAGGGCTGGGTGGGAAGGAGGTGGAAGGATGGGAAGGGATGGGAAGGTGGAATAAAAATGTTTTTTTTCATGTTGTTTCTAACACATTTATAACATGATTTGTTTGTTGCTTTCTATGTCCCTTCCCCACAGTCTAACCCCTGGTTTCACTGTATTTGATGTTGGGATAAGTTGTGGAGGGGAAGGGAAAAAAACAAATAATTTAAATAGGGATACAGGTGGACCCTTGCAACAACGATATGTACAAGTCATTATGTTGAAAAATGAACTTTACAACTTTGGCCTGGTGGAGGGGAGGCCGGGGTAAGGAGTAGGGGGAGAGTAGGCGGAGGTGAGGGGTTGGGGGTGTGAGATGGGAAGAGATGGGAAGGAAACAAAGAGGAGGCAACAATTCTTGCTAAGAAATGTACTCATTATCTTGCCCAAGTAACTGTAACTCCTTTGTATGGTATTTTCACAATAAAAAAATCGTAATTTTTAAAAAATAAATAAAATAAAAAAATAAAAAACAAATAATATAAGGACCTAGGAAAAAGGAATCTTAAAGTTTTACTTTATGGAATGTAATCTGAAAGGACACATTTATGAATGAACCTATATATTGTAAATCAATGTAGACTTCAACGTATTATATATAGAAGACAATGAAATATATTATGGACTTTATACAAACATAGATACTTTTTTTAGACAAGCACCAGGAATATCTTTAATTTCTATACTATTCATTTCAACCATAAGTTAAAATTTAAAAAACTCTCAACCTCTGCAGCAATCATTATAGATGCATACAAACAACTCGAATACATTTTGATATCAAAGTCTGGCAATTCACGTGGAAGAATACTATGGAATCCATGAATTTTTAAATTAAGATATTGCTGTTGCTTTGTATATGAAAATATGTTGTAGGTACACAAAGGATGGACTGGCACTTTTGAAATTTAAGAAACTTAACCAAACTCCTATGTAGGAGAACAATTTGTAGAGCCATCCACAATTTCAAAGAGGTAGTGATACATACTTATCCTTTTGGCAATATCAAATGAAGTTTCTTCCAAGTTGTTCTTCAGACCCGGTTTGATATAATGTTTCAACAGAAGGAGATACAGCATATCTTTGCTATTTCTATTCCCAGCAGCAAGATGCAAGGGTGTCAAGAGACCTTTAGTTTGGGGATTGGTATCTTCATCATGATGAAGTAAGAAAGAATCCATTCTGGTGTTATTCCACATATAAGCACTGTGCAGGGGTGCCAAGCCATTCAGAGTTATTGCATGAATATCTGCCTTGAGCTACCAACTCATGGACAATGTCTAAATGTCCACTCTAGGCTTCCCGATGAAGAGGGGTATACTTACCTCATCCCTAGTATACATATGAGTGGCCTTTTGGGAAAGTAGTCTCGGAACTCTAATAAGTCGATTAATTTCGGCATCCCAAAGAAGAAATTTGCATGGATTCTTCTCCATTATTTTCTTGCAATTGATACCATTCCTCACGTTTTCATCTTGTTCCTTGTCTTCATCAGAATTGCCTAACCAGAGACTTTGAGTAATAGTGGGAATGAGGTGTCCATGTATTTCCCCAGTAGCTCACGTTGGTTGACATGGTCAGAAAATCCGGTGAATTTTCTGCATATGTTTTTCACCATGATTTATTTTCTCTTTTTCCATTTTTACTATTCTAAATTATTCTAACTGGATAGTAGTGAATTGATATTCACTCCATATTCAAATGCACAGACTGAAAATGAGGACCAGTGGTGTCTTCATGTGCAGCTTATTCTAGGAAGGAGAAAATAGGAAACAATGCCTTCTATGTATATGATTTGGGAAATACTATGATATAGTGTAAGAGAACTTACTATTCAATATATGAGCTTTAAGAGCTTTCTAATAGATCCATTTTTTATTGGTACCCAACATTAGAAAAAAAATGTATAATACAGTAGTAAAATAGAAGTCCTTTGCATGACTATTTAAATTCCTTGTTTTTTTAAAGACACTTGTTTTCATCTAAAAAAGTTGGCCTATCTACTGTTTTCAAGTGATTTTGATGATTGAAGATGCTTAATGAGAAGTCAAAATGTATTAGTATTCCTTTGATATCAATTAAATTTCATTTTTTCTTCTTGGAGAATATAATGATCGAAGCAATATTTCAGAATCAGCAAGTAATAGTTCAGCATCATGTTTCCAATGCAAGTGGATCACCAGTAAGTAATCCTCGATACCATTTTCCTCAAAGTTTTTTTTCACAGATACAATCTGCCTGCCTTCTCTAGCAGCTTTCCTAGCCTGGACCTTTTCTTTCATTGTGCAGGAAAAGTGTGATTCAACTGATTTCAGTCATATTTGTTCCTAGAGTTATCAAGGATTTAGATTCTTTTTTAAAAAAAACATTACTTGTGGGGCCTGAACTCTGGGCTTTGGCACTGTCCTTGAGCTCTTCAAATCAAAGCAAGCGCTCTACTACTTGAACCACAGAATCACTTCTGTGGTTCTGTTTATGTGGTGCTGATATGGGAAATGATAGAGCAGAAAGTGAAATAATGCAACCAAAAATATAAAAGCAAAATAAATTAGGACAATTATGGAGCAACCATATTGTCTATGAAAATCATGAAAGAGAGAGAGGAAGAGAGATACAGATGTGCAATGACCTAGCTATCCACAAAATCAATGCTTCTGATCTATTTATAAAGCAGTTTTATTGTTTTATTTGTTAAAAGAGATGGAAATAGAATTTATGTATTTACTTGAAATTAGCACATACATTTTTAGTCACCTACATAAAGAGACATAGCTTTGACTAAATTACAGACAAGAATCTTAATCCTTGGGCTGGGAAGGTGATAAGTGGTAGAGTGTTTTTCTTGTAGCTTACTACAGTGCGGACACTACTTTCCAAAAAGGCCACTCATGAATACTAGGGATGAGGATGAGTATACCCCTCTTCATCAGGAAGCCTAGAGCGGACACTTAGACATTGTCCATGAGTTAGTAGCTCAAGGCAGATATTTATGCGATAAATCTGAATGGCTGGACACCCCTGCACAGTGCTTATATGTGAAACATATTGCAGCACACACACACACACACACACACACACACACACACACACACACACACATCATCATCATCATCATCATCATCATCATCATCAGATTTCTTCTTAAGTATTTTTGTGTATGATCTTAAGAAGAAATTTACATTACTAATTTGAATTTCTGAGAGAAGAGTATAATCAGTGTACATCTTGCTTCTATACTCTCAATATTTAATTGCTATCGAAGTATATGCAATAGATAAGTATAGGAAAAAGTAGGAGCCACACTGGTGGTTCATGTCATTATTCCTAGCTAATCAGAAAGATGAAATCTGATGATTGTGGTTTGAAACCAGACCAAGAAAAATAGTCCATTAGATTCTGGTTTGAAAGTAACCAGCAAAAGCTAGAAATGGAGCTGTCTTACAAGCAGTAAAATGCTAGCCTTGAGAAAACTAAAACAAAAAAATAACAAATTCTGGGACAGAGCTAGGCCTTGAGTTCAAGCTCTAGTATTAGTATTTAACTAATGAAGGAATGAATTAGTTAATTAATTACCTAAAATAAAATAAGTGGTGACATGTGGAGGGGCAGGTAAAATGTAACAACCCTGGTGACTGGAATATGTATTATTTTGTAATAAGACAAATTATAATTTGTCCTAATCACTCATATTTTATTTGAACTTTTTTGTACAATAAACTCTGAATTTGGCATGCGTGTATATGTGTACATGTGCACACATATGTGTTTAAGTGTGTGTGTGTGTGTGTGTGTGTGTGTGTGTGTGTGTGTGTGTGCTGTTGCAATGTTGCTTGCAAATATGAACAGGGTGAGGCTGAAAAGAGCTGTGTTAAAATGTTTTTTAAAATGTTTTTTTATTTATCAGTGTTCTGTCCTGTCATTTCAGTGGAAACACCCTTCTGTACATTTTATTTGTTAATAACATCATCATAATCGAAGCAATTACAACATTAAGTTAGATAAAAGAGATCATTTTCAGCGTTTAGTATGTGTTAGGTAAAAAGATACACATATAATTGGGTAGTAAGTTATGACTGTCAGTTCAAAATATGTATTTGACCTCTTAAATTGATTATATTTTTAAGAAATACTCATGGAGTGATTTTGACCGACTTGAACAAGTATTACTCTCTGGTTATTTCTGTGAAACTCAAGGTAGGTAAACTCCGGATTTCTGTTAAAAATAACTTTCTTTGTAAGATCGTATCTATTCACACTAAGATAATAAAATCCGTATTTTTAAGGTTTGAATATCCCATCATATTGACTGAAAATCAGTATTGTGGCTATGCGTGTTAGATATATATTTCAAAAACAAAAACAAAAACATGTGTCACCTCCAGATTGTGGATGCATTTGAAGTTTGTACATACAAAGGTTTCTTCATTAATAGTTCTTTTGTGGGAGTAACTATCACAACTTTAACAAATAAGGCTTTTCGAATATCTTTTCCAATATAAATAACATCCCAGAGCGAGTTTTGCAATTTCTGAAAAACATTTAAATATTTTACTATTAGTTCATTGACTATACAGCTAAAGACATTTCTGAAATAAATATTGTTAAGATCTGAAAATGTAAGTGGGTATATAGGCTTTTCATGCATCATTTCATGAAAAGCCAGTTTTTATGAAACTAAAAGAAATAGAATAAAAGAATGTAAGTGAATTGGGTAACCTAATTATTAGTATAATTTTATTTTCTATTAGCACAGTCCTTTGAATGTAGATGATGCAGTTAAATTATTTTTTGTCTCACTGTGCTTGTTATTTTTAGATTATTTGTAGTTATAAGAATGAATTTGTAGTATAAATAAAGGTCTTTTAAAATGATTAGGATTAATCTTGTGTTTTGTATTCTACTCCCATGAAAATGAGTTATGATCAAGTGTTAATAGTTTATAATTGAATCTTCAGCATCATAAGAAATTTTGAAAAATTTGGTAGTATTGATGTCTTTTTTGTGGGGGCGTTCGGTAGTGGGGCCTGAACTCTGGGCATTATCCCTCAGCTCTTCAGGTCAATTCTAGCGCTCTACCACTTGAGCCACAGCGTCATTTCCAGCTTTTTTCTTTTTGCCTTTGTGGTGCTGAGGAATTGAACCCAGGGCCTCATTCATGAAAGGCAAGCGCTCTACCACTAAGCCACCTTCCCAGCCCTTCATGTCTTTTTAAACCAATAGTATTCACAAAATGGAGAGTCTTTAATTCATACTTAGGCCTTGATGTCTATGATTTTAAACCTCTCATTCCTAACATTAATGATAGGTCAGAGTGCATTTTTGGTTATAGGAAAGATAAAATATTTATCTAGGGTCAAAGGTGATTTTTATATCAGTCTTGCTTTAATAGCATTTTAAAGTAGTACCTTTCTCTCAAAATGTTGGGTATAAAAAGCAATCAAAATACTTCTAATGGTAAACAACTTAGTTGAGCTACAATGTGGAAATGATTGGTCCATAAGACCTGCAGTCTGTTTCCATCAGGAATTATGGAGGTCATTCTTTCAGTAAGACAGTGTTAAATAGAGATAGGGTCCCCAGGCAGTTCAGTGTTTAGTGAAGGGTTAAAATATGATTTCTACTATTTTGAGCTAGAAATCAAGAATGTTATACTTTAGCAGTTCTTTTCACAAGGGAGGTATGCATTGATTATGAACTTTGAGTATTCATATTACAGTTCCCTATTTTCTAAGATAAAGTAAAATATTATGAGTGTACACAATAATTCTGGGAAATTTTCCTAGAATTTGTAGCCTAAGTGCTGGTATTTTAGTCATAAAATAGAATGAGGATAATTGATACAGTGGGAGATGAACCTCAGGCTAACACCATGTCTGCAATGTTGTACTAGTAATTCCAACTCTGAAGACTTCAATATAATCATCTGAGAATTAAAAATGTAAGGAGCTCCACTTCATGCAATTATTGTGAGGATTAAATTATATACCATAGGTAAAGTACTTGGAAAAACAATCAATTAGCATTTGGCACATTCTACCTGTTATTTTATCATGTGATGAAATCAAGCATTTTTACTGTGATTTTATATGTGCAATGTGATGTATTGATATGCATTGCATTGATCACTTTTCTGTCACTATGAGGAAAATACCTGCAAAGAAAATTTCTGAGGAGGAAACTATTATAATGACTCATGGCTTAAGAGAATTCAGTTTAAGATCAAATGTCTCCATTGTTTTTAATCATGTTTTTATTATCTTAACTAGTTGTACACGGGAATTTCCATTCAATAAATGAGTTTTTTAAGTATAATGGATCTTTATATAACTTTTCCTACCCTTCCAAACCTCACCCCACTTTAATTTTTTCTAGTTTCATATTATTTCCATTGAATATAATGTCTTCACTGTTACTCCATAACTCTTTTTATTCCTTCCATTTGACTTCCCCTCACATCTTCCAAGTGATTGTTTCTTGGTATTCAATTTTTGGGATTAAAATTCAATTTTATAAGAAATTACACCTTTTAAATATTGCTCTGAAAAATGAAAGCTTTGGTTAATATTGTTGTTTAACTTGCATATAATTCTGGCTTCCAAATACGAGACAGAACATGGGTCCTTTGTGTGTCTGGATCTGACTTCATTTACTTAACATATTTTTAGATCTATCCATTTCTTTGCAAATAATGTAACAGTCCTCATAATGGATAGGTGCAATACAATTGTGTATATATGACACACTTTCTCCAATCATCCTTCTGCCAAAGGGCATCTTGGCTATGGTGAATAGTGCAGTAATGAAGATGATTGTGAAAGTGATTTTACTGTAACCTTTTAGAAGAATTCATCATTATCTTTCTGGGAGCAATCCTATAGCCAGTTTTTTAGAATAAGCACATCCTTCCCTTCATCTCCATCACAACGTATTGCAAATCCTCAAAAACAAACTACCCCATACAGGTCTCAATAAGCTAAAACCACACTGTGCCCATATTCTTTCAATACATTTTTAATAATTACATAAATTTAGTGAGAACGTTCTATGTACTTTCCTAATGTGGGAATGAGAGACATAAAAACAGTGTAAAAGTAAGAAATATGCATTTTAATTAGCTATTATCATATTTAAAATCTTTTTCAGCTCTAACTCATAGCCTCACTTACTATTCTTTTAATCTTTATTTGATTACTTCATCTAGCCCCTAAATTATAACAGGTGAGTTAAATAAAGACAAAAAGTGTGGTTTGATTTTGACACGCATGTGCGAGGATGTACAATATGGGTAAATAGATGGATTGGAATTAATAGCAATTATCCATTTTGTTAAAGTAGAGATGGTTTTCCCAAACTGATTCATATTTCATTCAACAAAAAGAAACGTGTAACAATTCCCTTTGTTTTCCTCCTCATTAACTTTTGTTTCCATTTTATTTTATAATGATGATTTCATATATGTACTGTAGATACAAAAATATGTTAAACTATTTCTATCCGTATATATTGATAAATACACACATATATATATTACACAGGTTACAATGATAATTATAACTTCTGTAACTATACAATTTACTAAATTATTAAAAACATCGATGGCTCATGCCTGGAATCCTGGTTACTCGGGAGGCTGAGATCTGATGAACATGGTTTAAAACCATCCTGGGCAGGAAAGTACATGAGCCTCTTATCTCCAAACAACCAACAGAAAATCAGAATTGGAACTGTGGCTCAAAGTAATAAAGTGGTAGCCTTGAGAGAAAAAGCTCAGGGACATCACCCGGGCTCTTAGTTCAAGAACTACAATCTACCCAAAAAAATTATTTAATTTACACCTGTGTAAGTAGAGTATTTCCATCACACAAATGTACATCCATGCTCATTTGCAAGGTAACTCTGTTTTGTCTGAAGTACCAATAAATATTATCACTTAAGTAGAAAGCATTGGAACATAGGTTCATTCTGTCTCTCTCATGGAGTTTTCTCGACTCAAATACTCAAGTGTTACAATTATTCCAATTATTTAAAATCATAGCTTTTATCTTTAATACCCCTAATATTACAGTTTGAATTCAGTGTCTTGTGCCCCCTAAATAGGTGTTCTTACCACTTTGTCATGTGTCCAGCCCTAAATTATCAAGATTATTTTTTCAGATAGAAACTGGCTTCCTACTTGTGTATGATCTTGGCCACAGTCCACTTTATGTTATTCTTCCTGCAATTTAGAATAATAAGTGCATGGTATTATGTACAGATCTTTCTGTCTAGTCTGGGCTTTAGCCACTGTTCTCACAACAGTGCACTCCCATGTAGTTAGGATTTTCAAAAGTTTGTCATAGCTGATTTTTTTTAAATCTTTTCATTTCCTGCAGGTTCTTGAGTACTGAATTAATTTGTGTTTTCTTGTGTTGTTTTGTTTCATTTGAATGTATGTATTGATTTGTTCCTTACTTTTCCTTTTGTTTATTTCCCTCAAGTTCTTACCTAAAGTGCTGTGAAACCAATTCTTCTTTCTCAAAATAGGGTGAACATTATTTATTCCAAAGAAATTTCAGTAACATTTAAACACCTTCATATCTATGAATGGTATACAAATGCTAAACGCTGAGAAGGGTGTTTTTACTTTCACGGTAGTCTTTGTCATACACAGATCATGAAATATATGAAGATAATATAACTACAGATGCATGCCAAGAGGAGAAAACCTTATTATTAGTTGTTTGACAGAAGCTTCCCTTCTAGTGAAAGAAATATATTACTTGATGCAGGATTTCACAAAATCATATTGCTAGGAGGAACCTAAACAATCATCTAATACTGTAGACTTGAGAGTGATGACTTGACTACCTGAATAATTTACTTTTGGGTCAAATAAAAGCAGGCTTCCAAAATGAGAGTAGATTTTAGAGAAACATGATGAATTTTATGTAAATAGGTCCTTAGCTGATTTTGTTAATTTGTGACCTAATACAGGGAAATAAAGTACAGCAAGGTAAAAATTAAAGAATTTCACATTGAAATACTCATTTGTGTGTGTGTGTTCATGCGCATGTGAGTATGCAAACTCATATGTGCATGTGCTCATGCATGCATTCATCATTCTTGAGGCTTGATAGTGCCTGGGATATATTCCTCAGCTTCTGTGCCCAAGGATAGTGGTCTACCACTTCAGCCACTTCTGTTTTTATTTTTAGATAATCGCTTGTATTTTCATGATTGGACTGGCTTTGAACAGTGGTCATCAGATCTCAGACTCCCTAGTTGCTAGCTAAGCTTATTCAGCCTCTGAGTACCTAGTTAAAATTCTGGGTGTCCTCTATGCTTCACTGCTCTTTTATTCATTTCCTGAGGTAATCACAAGCCTAAGTTATATATATATATATATATATATATATATATATATATATATATATATATATATAGACATATATATATATATATATATGTCTAATTGCTTTAAAAATAGTTACTGCTTGGTACCAGGGGTTCCCATCTATACTCTTACCTACTTAGGAGGCTTGAGAATAGAACCCAGGCCAAAAGTTTAGTGGAATTCCTTCTCAATCTACAGCTGGGTGCATTGGATCATTTCCAACATCCTTAACTATCTAGTTACTAACATTGGAAGGACTGCGGATCCAGGCCAGTCAAGGTAGCAGGCTAGACAAGTTGGTGTTCATGTCAGATGCCATTGATGATGGGAAGGCTAAAAGGACAGATCAGGTGCATGTTCTTGTGGAAAGAAAATCCCTATCCTAAAATTAACCACTGATATGATGCTGGCCTAGAAAGAAAAATATACTCCAGTTTGAAATACCCACAATTTCCCACAACCAAATTAAGTATATACATGAACAATCAAAAACTTAGTACAATCTATTCTTTAATATCAGCTTTATCTGATTATCATATGATGTGACAGAAGAGTTTCTTCATTAAACTTATGATAATTTAAAAAGTCCTAGAAAATTCTTTCACACTTATTAAGTGCAAATGAATGGCAAATTTCTTCATTTCTTACATATTTGACTACCACTATAAATTCGTCTTATGATTATTATTAATAGTAATATATTCTGATTTATTACTTTACTTTGTAATAGTTTTTAAACTTTTTTGCTTTTCTGCTAAAGTTGAAGTATTTAAATAGTATCATCAAAGTATATTCCTTGCATATTTAGGGAAGATTTTTAGAAAGTTTTTAACCAATGGCTTCTAAGAATTCTTAATTGGTATATATATATATATATATATATATATATATATATATAGGTTTATTTTAAATTTCAATTAATTTTATTGTATTGGTAATGTACAAAGGAGTTAAAGTTACATAAATGAGGTAATGAATACATTTCCTAGGGAAGGAACATTGTTATATCTTCCATCGATATTTTTGTACACTCAAAACAAGAACCACTGATACTTTTGCTGTTGCTATTGATCAATGGGTTGATATACAAAGGGTTTACACTCAATTAAGTCAACTAAAGAGTACACTTCATTTTATTTTCTAAATTTCATATTTTGTGCTTAAATGTTTTCATTTGTTTCTTTAGGATAATTCATTTTTTTCAGAGTTGTAGAATTAGTTTATTTATTTTTGCATGATTTTTACACATGTAAATTATTCAGACATGTATTTTGCTTTTATAATATTTAACATGTGACTATTTAAAAATTGTTTTCTTAATTTTTATAATGTTAATGATGTTAAATAAATTTATTTTCTTATACTTATGAACATATTTGTCCAGGTAACAAATACTTACTGTATTTTCAGGAAGCACATACTTTATTAAGAAAGGCTTGTTGATGTGATGAATAATATTAATTGATTTGCGTACATTGAATAAGCTTTGCATCCCTGAAATGAATCCTGTTTGATCATGGTGTATGATTTTTTGGATGAATTGTTGAAGTCGATTGGCCAAAATTTTGTTGAGAAGTTTTGCATCAATGTTCATCAAAGAAATGGGTCTATAGTTCTCTTTCTTTGATGAGTCCTTGCCTGGTTTTGGGATGAGGGTTATGATGGCTTCATAGAATGTGTTCGGTAGGGAGCTTTCTCTTTCAATTTCATTAACAACAACAGATGCTGGAGGGGATGTGGACAGAAAGGATCCTTACTTCATTGTTGGTGGGAATGTAAACTTGTTCAACCACTTTGGAAAGCAGTATGGAGGTTCCTCAAAAGACTTCACATAGATCTCCCCTATGATCCAGCAATCCCACTTTTGGGCATTTACCCAAATGTTTACAAACAAGACCACACTAAAGCTACCAGCACAACTATGTTTATTGCAGCATTATTTACCATAGCTAAGATATGGAACCAACCCAGATGCCCCTCAGTAGATGAATGGATCAAGAAAATGTGGTATATATACACAATAGAATTCTATGCCTCCATCAGAAAGAATGACATTTCCCCATTTGTTAGGAAATGGAAAGGCTTGGAAAAAATTATATTAAGTGAAGTAAGCCAGGCCCAAAGAAGCATAGGTCCCATGGTTTCCCTTATTTGCAATATCTAGTATAGGTATGAGTCAAGCGGAAAAGGTCAGATAATGTGATGTTAGGAAAATGAACCCTTAAATATGTATTTTAATGTTTTCGTTTCCTTCATGCATATGTTTCTAACGCATTTATAAGATTATTTCTTTGTTGCTTTGTATGTCCCTCCCCCACAGTGTAACCCCCGCTTTCACTATATTTGATGTCAGTATAACATGTGGAGGAGATGGGGGCAAACAAGTCGTTTAAGGATTCAGGTGGACCTGTTGCAACAATGAGAAGTACAAAATGTCATGTCAAAACCAGCTTTACAATGTCGGTGGGGGGGGGGACGGAGGTATAATTGGGTGGGGGGAGGGGGGAGGCTGGGAAGGGAGGTGAAGGGTAAACAAAGGAGGAGGCTGCAATGCTTGGTAAGAAATGTATGCATTATCTTGCCCACGTAATTGTAGCTCCTCTGTACAGTATGTTCTCAAATAAAATAAAATAATATTTTATAAAAAAAAAAAAGAAAGGCTTCATTACTTGGTCACTTTTTGGAAATATTTTTACTTGAAATAAAAAAAAATGTTTGAGCTCGGCATGTTGATTTGTGGAATCCATTTTCTAGCTATGGTGGGAAGTGTAAATAGAGTTTTTAATTCGGGAGATACTGAGAAACTCTGTGACCTTATTATAAAACTATTCATAGTGAACTGATTAGAGATATAGCCATCGCTAGTGTTATATACAGCACCTCGCTATCATATTCTAAATCTTGAGTTAAAATACAAGTAACATCAATCTTTTTTCAAAATAAAAGGACACGTTTCAAAATGTTTATTATTTAAAACTTATTTGCAAAGGTTCTCATTTCTTGTATTAATTTTCAATTTACTTAAGCTATTAAAATCCAAGCATACTGTGATTATTTTATTTCTACTAAACTTTTAAATAGTACAAGCAATATTATGATATCATATAACATACTTTTACTATTTATTATAATTTCCTCTGTTTAATATGATAAAATCTATATTCCAAATATGTGTATGTGGTGTGTATGTGTGTGTTTATATGGTTTTTGTGTGTGTGCACTTTCTGTGTACTTTGTAATGTTTGGGAGGTCACACCATTGCTTTACACATGCTAGGCCAATGTTTTACCACTGAGCTATACTGCCTAGTTATAATCAAAATAGTGTTTTAAATCATGACTTTGAAACTTTCATTCCTAGTATGTTTTTTCAAAATAATATATGATAAAACGTGATCCATATTCTATCCACGCTAGCAATATTTAGTTACTTAGAATATTCCCACTGCCTTTCCACTTCCAAACTCTTGTGTTTGTTATTGATAAAGGTTTTACTTTGCTTCTTTTCTCTCTTCATTTTTTTTCCTTTTGAGTTTAGCTACTCTTTCTCTTATTTCTTTGAGAATTAATTATCATATTCTTATTACAATATCCTTACATTGTTACAGGTATATACAATGCTCTATTTTTTATTTTATTTTTCCATTTTCACTGACTTTTGGTCCAAACTATTAGATGGATTAAAAAGAAACTTGACTTAGGACAATTACTCTTCTCCTTCTCTTCTCTGAAATCTTTCTGTTTTTTGAAACACAATAGCAATGTCATATAGCTCCTACATGGTCCATCATTCTTTCCCCTCTCACTCTCCTCTGTTGTATAGCTCAAGTTGTTATCATTCAGATTTATTATGCTACAGCATTATCTAAATCTTAACTCATTCCTAAATTAATTTTAGTTGTTTCAAGTATTCTCTAAAGACATTTCTCGATATATAATATCTGGGGTCTTGTGTTTTTACAAGGTACAAAATATGAGTGACTATCAAACATCTAGATATCTCTGTAGAATATTGGTCCACCTGCTCAATAAACTTGTATGTAAATTCAAGGAATACAGGTCAGTCAGAACAATCATGTAAAATGATGTAGCTTCAGCCTTCATTCTAGCTTTGAATCTTATTACCATGTTTACTAGTGAAGACAAAATAGTTCTACTATAAGAGCAGATACATAGAAGATTGTAACAAATTTGTCAAAAATAAATTCTTAGTTTTATGGTCAATAAATTTTGAAAACTATCCTATAACTTTATGAAATAAAAATAAAATCTTAAATGGTGTATTGGCACTATTGTCTCTTGAGATTTAAAGAATGATCTTAGACTACTACCTCAATACTTTTTTGTTTTGTTTTGTTTTTTGTCATTCATGAGGCTTCAACTCTGGGCTTAGGCGCTGTCTGTGTGCTCTTCTGTTCAATGCGCGTGCCCTACCGCTTGAGTCACAGCACCAGATCTGGTTTTCTAGTGGTTTATTGGATATAAGAGTCTCATGGACGTTCCTGCCACGGCTCGCTTTAAACTGTGATCCTCAGATCTCAGACTCCTCAGTAGCTAGGGTAACAGATATGAGCCTCAGGCACACGTCCTACCTCCATCCTTACACAAAAATTTAAAATAAAAAATGATTATCAAACTAAATGTGAGATGTGAAAACCTATAAAATATAAATATAAAAATTCATGACATTACATCAGTAAAGGTTTCTAAAACTTTGACATGGAAAGCATTAGTGGCTAAAGATAAGCAAGAATAAACTGGATTATATCAATTGATAGCATTTCATAATTCAAAGGACCCTATAACCGAAGTGAAAACATATCCAACAGATACAGGGAACATATGTGTTAATGCTCCAATGTTAATGCTACAATGATTCTGAATCTTCAGTATTTTTGTATCTTCTAATTCTATATAAATTTTTTCCTGAATAAGATATTTCTTTGAAGAACATATGCAAATTAATAGTCAATAGAAGGAGCATATAAAATAAGTTCCTCTTTAGTATCTAAGAAAAAAGACAAAGAAAACTCACTAGTCTGAACCTAATATAAAAAGATGACACAAAATATAGTAATGCATT
Source organism: Dipodomys merriami (assembly GCF_024711535.1). Classification (NCBI taxonomy): domain Eukaryota; kingdom Metazoa; phylum Chordata; class Mammalia; order Rodentia; family Heteromyidae; genus Dipodomys; species Dipodomys merriami. The sequence continues at coordinate 71,522 of NW_027204226.1, forward strand.
TGTGGAGAAAATGATAAGCTCTACATAGGAGAATGATTTGTATAATAGTTCGATCATTTTAGCAAGCAAGATTTCAATTCTTCAAAAGGTCAAAGAGAATTGTATATGATCCAGCCATTACACTTCTATGTATGTATTAAAGAGAAGTAAAAATCTTGTTTGGACAGGGAATGTAGTTCATTGACAGTGCACTTGAGTAATATGTGTGAGACCCTGGAAATAATCCCCAAAAACAAATTTGAAAAGACACACTATAGAGGATGTATGCTGGACAAATTCCTGTAAGTGAATTTTATATCTATTTTAATGTCTGTTCTAAAATTTACAGCATTTCTATTTGAAGAAATGCAAGTTTGTGAAAATTAGGCTTGGAAAATCTATCATTGTATAATTTACTTCCAAAGCACTAAATCTATACAATAAAAGGAGATTAAATATTGCATGTAAATTTCATGGCAACAAAAACAAAACAATTGTTAAAATACTTCACATAAATTGCAGAATACCTAAAAAGATGTTTTCAATATTGACTAAAAATTCTTTGTAAACTACAGCATTTAAAACAAATATGTGATTTTGTGTATTTTGAGTGTTTTTGAGTGTTTTTTTTTTGAGTTCATACAGAGATAACTCAATCAAAAAGTGTATGTGATAACTGTAATATCTAGGAGTTATGCATCACATATAAGTAATTGATAACCTTTTCCGCAAGAAACTTTTAGCAAATGACAGAAGACCCAAATCCATGCATCTGCATTCTATGAAAGTCATATGTTACTTCCTCAATTCAATTGCTTTTCTCTACTTTGCTAGGAAAAAAATTATTCTCAAGGTAAGAGCCAATAGCAATGAAAAGAAACAAAATACATAATCATCTTTATTTATTTGTGAAAATAACAAATGAAATAAAACAATTCCACTTAAGCGACTCCAATATTAGTACCTATGAAGATGTTCCTGAATATCAACATCCAATGAATTTTTGGAATTTTAATTTCTACCAACATATTAAAACTAGAACAAGAAAACAAATATAGCCTTGGAGCCAACCAGCACTGGACTAATTTTTTTAATTGTTTTGAAATTACAAAAGGATTGATACCATTAAGAAAATGATTTTTTTGGAAATCAATTAAAAGTGTTTATTACTTATTATAACTCAAATACCAAACAAGAGTATTTTTATACAATCATTACAAATATCATTTTATTACTATAGTAAAATATAATAAAAGACCAGTCCCAATAAATTATCATTATTCTTAATTCTTAATTATTACCTTAATATCTTAATCAAACTAAATAGTCATGTCTTTAACATAAACATAAATATTCTATACTTTTTACCTAACATTTTCCAGGGGCATGTATTCATGTTTGTAAGAAATGTTCACAGCAGTTAAATGGTGCTTTTGTGAAATTAATGTGATATATTTTGTTGTTGTTGTTTGCAAGGCCTGGGCATTATTCCTAAGCCTTTTTATGCTCAAAGCCAGCATTCTACAACTTGAGGCACAGAGGTAATTCCGGTTTTTAGTGGTTAATTGGAGATCAGAATCTAACAAGTACTTCTTTAGTGGGGGGATCCAGTAGTGGGGCCTGGGGGCTGTCCCTCAGATCTTCAGCTCAAGGCTAGCGCTCGACCACTTGAGATACAGAGCCACTTCCAGCTTTTTTTCTTTTTGCTTATGTGGTGCTGAGGAATCTTACCCAGGGCTTCATGCATGCAAGGCAAGGGCTCTACCACTAAGCCACCTTCCCAGCCCCCTAACAAGTACTTTCCTGTCTGAACTAGTTTCGAACACAATTCTAAGATCTCATTACCCAGAACAACTTACATTATAGGCATGAGTCCCTGGCGCTTGGTTGGATGTATTTTTTAAATTTTAATTATGTTTTAAGATTTTTGTTTCACTATAATATACATCGTTCTACACATAAATTCATATATATGTATATATTTCTGATGACAAATAATCTCTAAAAATGTATGTCTTTCTACATATAATATATGTATATATATATATATGTTGCTGAACACAGACTTACTCTAAAACTTTTATGCTATTTTTTTACCTTTTTCATTTCAAAGACATACAGTCTATTGTTCCAAAAGTTTCCTAGAATAGACTCACTAATATTTCAATAGAATGTAGAATCTATTCCTTTCAAGGTAATTTTAGATATACACATGATATTGCAGTAACATTTATACTATATTACTTGAAATAATTCTGTTCACACTCTTAAATCTTTGTGTGTAGTGATGGGGAGAGAGAAAGTTATTTCATACTAGTTAGGAATTTGCAATGCTTCCAAAATCTATTCCATAATTTGATATAAGCATGTAGTCAATCTACCTGTTATGGTTTAGTATTTTTGTTTCTTTATTTGTGCAAATTTTTAATATGGATGCATGCAAAGTGGTAACATTAAAAATATCAATCCAGATTTTGTGGGTATTTATATTTCTCTTGGGAAAACTAATGAGCTCCAAGAAAATGTCCATAAGGAGCCTTCTAATTCCAATATCACGGTTTGTCTTACAATGCTTTAAATTCTACACACTCTAATGTGGACATAGGGTCATATTGTGGAACTTTTCTCCTCAGAGAGTTAGAACTACACTATTGCTTAACATGGACATTGTACCTTCATACATAGACAGGGCATGTGCAAAGAAGAAGTGGTAGTTGAACAATTTTCTTATCAGTTTTTACAGATGAAATGGAAATAGAGCAAATATGAGCTCAAAAGGAATGTGCAAAGAAGACAAGGGCACAAAATAGAATGTGCCAAGAAATGCTGAAGTATAATTTCAAATAATGTGCTCAGGTGTGAGGGTGTGTTCAAAGTACAAATTCAGACAATGTACTTGGATATCTTAGGGAAAAAACTGCTTTAACCTATTCTGGGATAATTGTACAAGTACAAGCCCTTAACTCTGACTTTAATCAGCCACAACATCATCAACCAGGGACTATTTTCCAACTGCAAAGTGAGAAAAAAAGGGCTCATCACAGTTAGTGTTCAGGTTAAAGCAATGGCAATCACATAACTTTTCTATAATTCTTCAATTGTTTTGGAGCATTAAAATAGGAAAAAACCAAGTAATTATTTTGCATGAACCTAAATTAAGTAGGATGTATTCTATTGGTCTCTCTTTAACTTGAAAGTTATACATTATGTCTTTTTCTACTCTATCTTGGGACAATGATATGCGGTCAGTCATTTTTTTCTCTTCCCCTTCTTTTGCCCTTCCACTTACATAATTGTTATTTAAAGAGACATACTTAAGCTTGCATTTCCAAATTCTTCAAAATTATCTGAACTACTTTATACTTCTGGCAGCCTTCTATATCTTTCTCAAGGGAAATATTTTTGTCACTACCATTTTTATCCTCTATGATATTGGATATCTTCCTGCCTAATTCAGTGCAAGATATACACGAGACTCATCCAGATATCTCAAAACTCGTACCACCATAAAAATCCTATCTTACTTAGAAATCATGCTTTTAGAATGTCTGGGGAAGTGGCTTCTCTCATTTTTGAATGACACTAAGTGATAGTTATATGCAGTCATGTTTTAAACCAATATGCCACTCAGTAGATGAACGAATTGACAAAATGTGGTTTATGTATGCACTGGAAAGACTTGGAAAAATCCTATGAAGTAAAATAAACAAGACACAAAGAAACAGATTCCGTGGTTTCCTCATTTGTAATAAGTTAGAAATGTCTAGGATAGGGAGTTCCGGGAAGATGGGGAAGGAGAAGCTGGAATCTGAACAAGCTCTCGCATAGAAAGTAGGTTTAGAGTTCCAGTGAACAGTCCTAAGCCAGAGAATCACACCAAGTGTGTCATCACAGGACAGAGAGTTAGACAAGAGAGGGGAAGCCAAGGAAACACACCAGCTGCCGCTCCGGCGGCGGGGTCGCGGCGGCGACCACCACCGGAGTCATACCTGAGACACAGAGAGTCGGGGACGAAGGAGCCAGACGCAGCGGACGAGCGGATTCTACTCAACACCAACAAGAACCAACAAGGAGCGAACATCTTCATCCTGCTGTTTGCAGACCAGAGACAACCCAGGATCCAAGACTCGGCGTGAGTACAAGCCCACATCCTCACTCCTCAGGGAGCAGAAGAGGGAAGGCCACCCCTCCCCCCACAGCACCGGTGATCTCCATCTTGGATACCGACAAAGCTCGGAGTTGCTGCTAGCTCCAGCTCAGGCCTTGGAATAAAATGAGTCATTTAGCAGGTCACAAGAACTTAACGCCGAAGTGACCTGCCAGACTCAGCTCCAACCAGGGAAAAGTCACCCAGCTCAGGCGCCAGCCATCAGAGTGCCTTACCTCACTGGGTAACCAGAGCCAGAGGCTGCCCCTCCCTCTAGCAACCACCACAATCAATTGAAAAACAGAAACCCTGAGAATGGCTCCAGGCTGGGCGCTGTGAGCTTTATCACAAAATAGCCCCAGGGAAGAACTACTGTTTGTTGAAAGGCCTCAACTCTACCCAGAACCTAGCCTCATCACCACATCCCCCTCTTTTGTGACTCTCAAAGCAGACCACCCTCCCAGAAAACTAACCTGGGAGGGGGATCTCAAAATCTTGGGTAAAGCAGAGCATTTTTCTGCCTCTTCCAACCAACCGACTTAAGAAACCAATCAAGCCACAGGACCTCAAGCTGACCAGAGACTCCAACAAGAGACTGGTTGCAGACAAAAGGGAGATACAGGATTCTTCCCACTCCTCCCCACCCCCCCCAAAAAAAATCAAAAGACTTTTTTTTCTTTTTTTTTTTCTTCTTCTTCTTTTCTTTTTTTGCTTGTTTTTTGTTTTTTGTTACCTTATATATATATTTTTTTCCCTTCTAAAACTTTTATTAATCTTTAATTTTTGCCTCTTCTGAAAAAATAATTGTTTTCCAGTAACTTTTTTTTTCTCATCTTATAATTTTTATTTTAGGAATACGTGAATGAGAGTTTTCCTTTCTTTTCTTGTCTTCTTTCTCTTTTTCTCTCTTTCTTAATTATCTTTTTGTTTTTTATCTAGCTCTATTGAACTTCTGATCTTTTCTTCTCTCGTTCCCATCCTTAAAGCTTTTCACATCTCCTCTATGTCCCTCCCCTTCTCTGAACATATTCACATTCCTCTCTAAATAGACGGTCTTTTAACCTCTATAATAACATTAATTTTTACATTTCTATTCTTTTTCTGGTCTCTCTTTATTCCCCTTTCCGTCTCTTCTTTTTCTCTCTCTCTCTACTTGCATCATACCCAACCCATTTCCTGCACTGTGATTAGGACATAGTTAACTCTCCCTGGGCCTCCCCACACCAATCTATTCCTATTTTTTACCCACATCTCTCCCTAATCCTAATAATTTCTGGTTTTCCAAATTCTTTTCTGCAGTTCGAAGTCCTTTAACATATAGTCGTTTGATGTTGAATAGAAGTATCTGTTGAACTAGTTTGTATCTGTAGACTATTGACTGTACAAATGCAAACTTTGGTTGATGGTTGCCTTAAGATAGTGTTCTAGCACAAAACTGGTGCAATCTTTATCTCAAATGGGCCGAGTAAGCCGGAAAAACACAGGAAAAATGGCAAATTCGGGTATCTCAATTCCCAACCTTGATAATCAGGGATTAGAACAGATAAAGAATAATCCAGAGGAGAGTTCCCAAATAGCTCTACAAACACTAATAGCAAACATGATAAATGAGAAGTTTGTCAATATACAAAGGACTCTGTATGAGCGTGATAGGGAGAGAGAGGAGGCATCCCAGAAGTTTATACAGGAATATCATAAGCATGAGGAAGCTTCTCAAAAACTGATACAGGATTTGCGTGAACAACTTGAGAATACTCAAAGAGAAAGGGAGCGTGAGCAGGCAGAGAACACTCAAAGAGAACTGCAGGAATCCCACAGAAGGGAGGAAACTAATCAAAGAGTAATTCACGAATTAAGAGACCAGGTAGAGAATACACAAAGATCACTAAAGGCATTCATGGAATCCATTAACAAAGAGCTGAAGGAAGTCAGGGAGACCACAAAGGGAATGCTGAATGGAACCCAACAGAAGGAATGGGAGTCCAAAGAAACCATAACCGATCAACTAAGTGATTTGAGAACAAACACTGAACACCAAATTAAGGAAGTAAAGAAATTCATACAAGACCTAAAACAGAGTTTCAACAAAGAACTTGAAGCCATCAAAGCTGACCAATTAGAAGGAAAAGAGATAAAAAACAAAGTAGAGAGTCTTGACAGCAGGTTAGACCATGCAGAAGATCGAATCTCAGGGATTGAAGACAGCCTAGATATTATAGAGAAAGAACATACAACCATCCAAGACAAGTCCAAGAAATATGATAGGTCTATCCAACACCTGGAAGACACATTCAGAAGGCCAAATCTAAGGATAATGGGTGTAGAGGAGCACCTAGAAACAGAAGCTAATGGTCTAGGAAATTTGTTTAACAGGATCCTAGCAGAGAACTTCCCAAACATACAAAAAGATAGGCCTATTCAGATACAAGAAGCTTTTAGAACCCCAAATAGACCAGACCAGAATAGGACATCCCACCGTCACATTATAATCCACACAGGATCAACCCAGACCAAGGAAAAGATCCTTAAAGCTGTCAAGGAGAAAAGGTTAATCACCTATAAAGGGAAACCAATTAGAATTACCTCAGATTTCTCAGCAGAGACAATCAAAGCAAGAAGAGCCTGGAATGACGTATGCCATGCCCTGAAAACAAACAACTATCAACCAAGAATACTGTACCCAGCTAAACTCTCCTTCATAGCTGAAGGCCAAATAAAAACCTTCCATAGCAAAGAAAAATTGTAACAATACATCTCCACCAATCCAGCCCTGCAAAAGATTCTTAAAGATGTCCTACACATAGAAAACCAACAAGAACGCAACAAAGGCCAAGAAACTGCACCCAAACTGAGAATCCAAGAACCTTAGGAAGAACCCAGTTTTCACAGCTTCCAAGAAGTTGGATAACATGGCAGGAAATCCCAAATACCTCTCAGTCCTATCTCTTAACGTTAACGGACTGAACTCTCCAATTAAGCGACATAGACTGTCTAGTTGGATTAAAAAACAAGACCCTTCTATCTGCTGCCTGCAGGAGTCACATCTTGCCCGTAAAAACAAACATATTTTCAAGGTTAAAGGCTGGAACAAAATCTACCAAGCAAACGGCCCTCATAAACAGGCGGGAGTTGCAATACTAATATCAGATAAAATAGACTTCAAATTAAAATTCGTGAGAAGAGATAAAGAAGGTCGCTACATACTAATTAAAGGATCTCTCCTTCAGAAGGATATTACAATTATAAATATCTATTCGCCAAACAATGGAGCACCCAAATTTATCAAAGAAACACTACTTTCCCTCAAATCCCAGATAAATCCAAAGACATTAATCGTTGGGTATTTTAACACAACACTCTCCCCACTAGATAGATCAACTCGGCAAAAACTCAACAGAGAAACCGCAGATCTAAACAGCTGCATAGATCAACTAGACTTAACAGACATTTACCGAACATTTCACCCAGCAGCATCAGAATACACGTTCTTCTCAGCAGCACATGGAACGTTTTCTAAAATAGACCACATTTTAGGCCACAAAGCAAACTTGTCTAAATTCAGAAACATTGAAGTTATACCTTGCATTCTCTCTGACCACAAGGGAATAAAATTAGAACTCAACACCAAAAGCCACCAAAGAAAGTCTGGTATCACATGGAGGCTGAACAACACACTGCTGAATCATGAGTGGGTCATGGAAGAGATTAGAAAGGAAATTCAAATGTTCATGCTATTCAACAAAAATGAACACACAAATTACCAGCTCCTCTGGGACACAGCAAATGCAGTACTCAGAGGCAAGTTTATAGCTCTGAGCTCCTACATCAACAAATTGAAGAGATCGGAAACTAACAATTTAATGACACATCTAAACCTCCTTGAAAAAGAGCAGCAAGATAAACCCCAATCCAGTAGACGGAAAGAAATAATCAAAATTAAATCAAAATTAAATGAATTAGAATCCAAAAAAACTATAGAAAGAATCAACAAAACAAAGAGTTGGTTCTTCGAAAAACTTAACAAAATTGACAGACCCTTAGCAAACCTTATCAGAAAAAGGAGAGAACACACCCAAATTAATAAGCTCAGAGATGAGAATGGAAACATCACCATGGAAACAACCAAGATTCAGAACATTATAAGGGAATACTTCTCAAAACTTTATGCTAATAAGTTTGAGAACTTGACAGAAATGGAACTTTTCCTAGCAAATATTGCCATGCCAAAACTAAACCAAGATGAGTTAAACCAGCTTAACAGGCCCATATCAAGCATTGAAATAGAAACAGCAATAAGAGACCTCCCAGCTAAGAAAAGTCCAGGACCAGATGGTTTTACAGCGGAATTTTACAAGGCCTTCAAAGCAGAGCTCACACCAATACTCCTCCAACTCTTCAATGAAATTGAAAGAGAAAGCTCACTACCGAACACATTCTATGAAGCCATCATAACCCTCATCCCAAAACCAGGCAGGGACTCATCAAAGAAAAACTATAGACCCATTTCTTTGATGAACATTGATGCAAAACTTCTCAACAAAATTTTGGCCAATCGACTTCAACAATTCATCCAAAAAATCATACACCATGATCAAACAGGATTCATTTCAGGGATGCAAAGCTGGTTCAATATACGCAAATCAATTAATATTATTCATCACATCAAAAGGAGCAAGAATAAGAACCACATGGTTATCTCAATAGATGCAAAAAAAGCATTTGACAAGATCCAACACCCCTTTATGATGAAGGTTCTGGAAAAATTAGGAATCCATCGATCATTCCTCAATACAATAAAGGCTGTATATGACAAACCTACAGCCAGCATTATACTCAATGGTGAAAAACTAAAGCCATTTCCTCTTAACTCAGGAACAAGACAAGGATGCCCACTCTCTCCACTTCTCTTCAATCTAGTATTAGAATGCCTAGCTACAGCAATAAGGCAAGATGCACACATAAAGGGGATCCAAATAGGGAAAGAAGAAATAAAACTCTCCCTCTTTGCAGATGACATGATCTTGTATTTAAAGAATCCCATAAACTCCACTCCCAAATTACTCAAGCTGATTCAAAACTTTGGCAAAGTAGCAGGTTATAAAATTAACCCCCAAAAATCAATGGCTTTTCTATATGCCAACAATGAGAAAAGTGTGGCTGAAATTAGGAAAGCAACTCCATTTGTAATAGCCCCACAAAAAATAAAATACCTAGGAGTTAACTTAACCAAAGAAGTGAAGGACCTCTATGATGAAATCTTTAAAATCTTGAAAAAGGAAATCAACACAGAACTTAAAAAATGGCAAAACTTCCCATGCTCCTGGATTGGCAAGAGTAACATCGTGAAAATGGCAATACTTCCCAAGGCTATCTACAAATTCAACGCGATACCTATCAAAATTCCACCCTCATTCTTCAAGGAAATAGAGGAGGCAATCCAAAAATTCATATGGAACAATAAAAGACCCCGAATAGCAAAAACCCTCCTCAACGGAAAGAACAATACTAGAGGAATATCAATACCAAATTTCAAACTCTACTATAAAGCCATAGTAATCAAAACAGCTTGGTATTGGCATAAGAACAGACCTCAGGACCAATGGAATAGAATTGAAAACCCAGAAATGAACCTACAGACCTATAGCCATCTAATTTTCGATAAGGAAGCTAAAACAATAGAATGGAAGAAAGACAGCCTCTTCAGTAAATGGTGCTGGCAAAATTGGTTAACTACATGTAGAAAACTAAAGCTAGATCCTTATATATCACCCTGCACCAGAATCAACTCCAAATGGATCAAAGACCTTGAACTCAAAGCAGACACTCTGAAAATATTACAGGATGGAATAGGAGAAACCCTAGGTCTCCTTGGCTCAGGTCAAAATTTTCTGAATAGAGACCCTGAAGCACAACAAATCAAAGAAAGGCTGGACAAATGGGATTGCATAAGATTGCAGAGCTTCTGCAGGGCAAATGACATAGCTGGCAAGATCAATAGAAAGCCCACCCATTGGGAGAAGATCTTTACTAGCCATACAACGGACAAGGGTCTCATATCTAAAATATACTTGGAACTCAAAAAATTAAACCACCCAACAACAAATCCTCAAAGAAACAACTGCCCAATAAATAAGTGGGCGAAAGACTTAAAGAGAAGCTTCTCTGAAGAAGAAAGAACGATGGCCAATAGACACATGAAGAAATGTTCAACATCCCTAGCCATAAAAGAAATGCAAATCAAAACAACATTGAGATATCACCTCACTCCAGATAGAACAGCAAAAATCAAGAACTCTAATAACAACAGGTGCTGGAGGGGATGTGGACAGAAAGGAACCTTACTTCATTGTTGGTGGGAATGTAAACTTGTTCAACCACTTTGGAAAGCAGTATGGAGGTTCCTCAAAAGACTTCACATAGATCTCCCCTATGATCCAGCAATCCCACTTTTGGGCATTTACCCAAATGTTTACAAACAAGACCACACTAAAGCTACCAGCACAACTATGTTTATTGCAGCATTATTTACCATAGCTAAGATATGGAACCAACCCAGATGCCCCTCAGTAGATGAATGGATCAAGAAAATGTGGTATATATACACAATGGAATTCTATGCCTCCATCAGAAAGAATGACATTTCCCCATTTGTTAGGAACTGGAAACGTTTGGAAAAAATTATATTAAGTGAAGTAAGCCAGGCCCAAAGAAGCATAGGTCCCATGGTTTCCCTTATTTGCAATATCTAGTATAGGTATGAGTCAAGCGGAAAAGGTCAGATAATGTGATGTTAGGAAAATGAACCCTTAAGTATGTATTTTAATGTTTTCGTTTCTTTCATACATGTGTTTCTAATGCATTTATAAGATTATTTCTTTGTTGCTTTGTATGTCCCTCCCCCACAGTGTAACCCCTGCTTTCACTATATTTGATGTCAGTATAACATGTGGAGGAGATGGGGACAAACAAGTCGTTTAAGGATTCAGGTGGACCTGTTGCAACAATGAGAAGTACAAAATGTCATGTCAAAACCAGCTTTACAATGTCGGTGTGGGGGGGGAGGGGGGTATAATTGGTTGGGGGGAGGGGGGTAAAATTGGGTGGGGGGAGGGGGGAGGCGGGGAAGGGAAGTGAAGGGTAAACAAAGGAGGAGGCTGCAATGCTTGGTAAGAAATATATGCATTATCCTGCCCATGTAATTGTAGCCCCTCTGTACAGTATGTTCTCAAATAACATAAAATACAATTAAAAAAAAAAAAAAGAAATGTCTAGGATAGTCTTAGCAGTTGAGCAAAATGACCTCCTGGATATGGGAACAGAATTTTCTGTTTGTGGTTGTTGTTTTTAATGTACTATGTGATTTCTTTTTTCTTTTGTGTTTTCTCTTTGGTTTATCCCCTGTTATATTTGATTTCAGTATCCTGTGTATTGTAGATACTTTTATATTAATTTGGCAAGGGAGGATGCACAACGAAATGGCGAGACAAAGAACAAAGGCCAAACCAATGTAATAGCAATACTCAAAAACAACATGTTGGAAATTTACATTACAACTTATGAGCTGTATAGGGGTGAAGGAAAACTGTGAGAAAAATGAGGGAGCGGGTAAAAAGTTCAACATGTTATGTATTCAAACCTTACAATTACTGCAACCCCTTCTATATAACACCTTGATAATAAAATTTTATTAAAAATGAGCTGCATAAAATATAATTTCACTGTATTGGTATAGTAAATATTATTCTATGTGTATTACCTTTTTAATTAATGAACATTTTGGCTACTAATTTGAATTAATTACCCCTTTATCAGAGGGTCATCATCTTGAATATTATGAAACTATACAATATTTTCAGAATTTACTTGCCATTATTTTGAAAAAAATATTATTTTAGTATTGTCTCATACTAAAACAGAAATAGTTCCATTCTATGGAAACTCTTAACTTTTCAAACTGAATAATTGTTTTAAGAGGGCAGAGTATATGTGTTCTTCAAGATTCCTATTATTACTAACTACTCATTTTCAAATTCTGAACATGCCATACTAGAGACATTCAAAAGAGTACCTGTTTGCATTTTATTTAATTCTGCAATAGGTGCAGTTTTCAATGTGGCATTACATATTTAAATTCAACAGAAAAAATAGCCACAGTCTGGTAGAAGGTAAAACTAAGAAGTATCTATATTAATTCCTCTAGAGTAAACATTTGTTCATCAAAGTAAGCCATTATTTCTATGACCATCAATCCCAAGTTTTCTGCCATAAAGTCATCCTAGCTCAACAATTTCCAACTTGTAATGTGCACCTTAAAATTCCTTAATTTCACAACAGGACAAGCATATAATTATTGTGAAAAAATACTACACTTCTGCTAATATGATGCCCTCCGTATTGTAGAAAGAACACTACACTAAACTTTGCTGCATCATTTTCCACCAGTGTTATTCTTTTTTTTTTTTTTTTTTTTTTTTTTTCGGTCTTGGGGCTTGAACTCTGGGCCTGGGCACTGTCCCTCAGCTCTTCAGCTCAAGGCGAGCGCTCTATCACTTGAGCCACAGCGCCACTTCCGATTTTCTGGTGGTTTACTGGAGATAGGAGTCTTACGGTCACTCCTGCTTGGGCTGGCTTTGAACCGCGATCCTCAGATCTTAGCCTCCTGATCAGCTAGGATTACAGGCATGAGCCAAGAGCGCCCGGCTCCAGTGTTATTCTTGAGATCAGAACACTTGCAAATATTATTTACAGTTATATATTTTATCTATCATAGACATTCAGGAGATCTGAATGTCTGAATATTAAAATATGAAGACCCTGGTTCAAATTCCACCCAGGAAGGAAGGTTCCTTAGATTCTTACCTCCAATAAACTGCTCATGAAAAGTGGCACTGAGGTTCAAGTGGTAGAGCAGAAGCCTTGAGCAAAAGCAGGCTCAGAGACAGTGCCCAGGCCTAGAAGTTAAGCCCTAGGACAAAGCAAACAACAAAACAAAAACAAACCCTAACCCTAACATTTTTCTCATTGTATACAGAGGTACATAATTAAGGAAATTTCTTCCTGTGTTATGTATAGAAAAAAAGATGTAGAAAAAAAAGATGTCACACAATTACTCTCTTCATACCATGTTACAGCAAAGTCTCAAAAAATTGCTCTTTTGCTAAATTCATAAATTAATAGCATCAATTTGTTGGCAACTTTATCTAGATTATTCACATTATCATGTTACTTATGAACTGTTGAAATTAACTATTAACTAAATTCTAATTATACCTCACTTGACGAATATTTTAGGCAAATAGAATGCCAGAATCATTTGTGAATTTGTAAATTAAACCTTCTACTTAAAAACAATTTTATATATCTAATAGAATATTAAATTACAAACAAAAATATTTATTTTAAATCTCAATTCTTATTTAGTCAGGTCTACAAAGTCCCACATTAAATGAACTTTCCTGTTTCTCTAGGCTTAAACTTCTGTAATCCTTCATCATTTCTTTGGAATCTAACAGAATGATTATTGCTCTTTCAAATTCTTGGTTGGGAATCATGTGCTCTTTTGCATCTAGTAATGTTCTGTAATGAAGACGATATTTAAACACAACTGAGTTTAAATATATGAGTTGCAGTTCAATAGGAAACTTGACTTCTCAAAACGTAATGACAAAATTAGCCCAAACTTCCAACTGTGTGTTTCTTTCTGACTTATTTTTTATTCCTTTCTTGGTTTGTTTTATTGAGATAAAATTATACTACCTAGTCCAGTGAAAGTATCACTATGTCATTCCATTCTCTAATTAACTGTTTAAGTCTGAGTGATAGAATTCCTGGCTTGTATCACATTGTCTTACCATAGTTTGTTGGTTTATTTAATCTAGATACAGACTAGAAATTCTGAACTTCTCCAATAATATTTTCCGCTAGACTGATGGCTCAGACTGTTCATGTACTATTTTCAAAGATGTTCTAACATTTGACACAGGATATGAACATTTTCAGATGCACCTGAAGGGGTCTGTGATTCATTTCTTCCTGGATCCGATCCCTTTATTAATGATGACTTGAGTTTCTTACTATTTTTGTTCCCACCTACGTAATATTCTCAAGCTTTTTGGGGAAATTTCACTTGAAGACTTTCTAGTATTAAAAATTATCACTTGATTTTAGTCTTACTTAGGACATATTTTCTAACTTTTCTACAGAATCTGAGAGTTGTTCCAAATGTGTGTTTTATCATATAAGTGCCTCTGTGTATATGTGCGTATTTGTATGTATATATGTATGCAAAAACCTCATGCTCTTCTTCAGCAATCTTGCTCATAACTAGTACTCCATCACTTGAGCCATTCTTCTAATGCATCTTTTGGCTGGTTAATTATAGTGTCTCAAAGACTGTTTTGCCCAAGCTGGATGCAAAATGAACTTCCCAGACTCCTTTGCATTCTTAAGTTTTATTTCTCCAGGGGTATCAACTTTTGAACTACAACCATTTTTGTGAGTGTAAAATCTCAGCTGTAGCCCAGATTTTTAACTCAAGTTCATATAAAGATAAATGAACATACACATTACGTATGCTGAGTGTACACTGTTTTCACATTTCTATGTGATCCTAAGAAGGGTTCAAGTAGCTCACACCTGTAATCCTAGCTAATTAGCAGGCTGAGATCTGAGGATTGCATTTCAAATCCAGCATGAGTAGGAAAGTTTCTGAGGCATTTATCTCTAATTAACCACAAGAAAACTGGAAGTGGTGTGAGTCTCAAAGGTATAGAAAAAAAAAGCTGAAGAATAGAGGGATAGTGCCCAGGCCCGGAGTTCAGGCCCCACTACCATCAAAAAAAAAAGAAAGAAAGAGAAGAAAAAAAGAAATGTGATCTTAGCCACTAGTTTATTGCTAGTATAATTCCTGCTTTCTCGACATGGACTTTTTTCCAGTAAGGTCCATGGTCTTATCTCTGACTTGATTGGAACCAGAATTATTCTTCCATTCTACTTTTTACAAATCTGCATGATTAGCTATCATGATTTAGAGCTAGTAGAAGAAAGAGAGTGGTCTCACCCTTCATGTTCCACTTAGTAGTAATGCTTTCTCTATGTCACTCCCATAGATCTACATACTGGCCTTGGCTTTATTATTTCAACGTTGTCTTATTTTCAGAGTCTTCTATCGAGTATTGAACCATTATACTTAAATACAGAACTTCTCTTTCTCCTATACCTATTGTTTCTCCTTCTGTTAACTTATGAACACTTGGGTAATAATGCACAACACAAACACTGACCAAAAAATCGTTTCTGAGAACCTTCTTCCCACTTAAAATTTGTCTTAATTTACAGAGCACTTAGGAAATTTGAACTTAATGTACTCCAGGATAATGTTTTTTTTCATGTTTTTTTATTGTGAAAAGGGTGGACAAAGGGGTTAGAGTTACATAAGTAAGTTAATGACTACATTATCTAAGGAGCATTGTAACCTCCTCTTTTGTCTTTCCCCTGCCATCCCTTTTCTCCCCACCACCCCAACTCTCCCCTCCTATCCCCAAGTTGTAAAGTTCCTTTCAACATAGTGTCTTGTTCATCTCATTGTTACAACAGGTCATACTGTACCCTTGATTTACCATTTTATTTCCCTTCCCCTCCCCACATTAGAAAAATGCGTATGCACGATGCAGTTAACCGATATCAAACAGTGGAAACGGGTTATACCATGGAGGAAGAAAATAGAAGAGAAACAAAAAAATCACATAATACATGTTAGATACATTTAAAACAAAAGTAAAAGGGCTGGGATGTAGCTCAGTGGCAAAGCGCTTGCCTAGCAAGTGCAACGTCCTGGGTTCGATCCCCAGTACCAAAAAAGAAAAGACAAAAAAAAATACAGTTAACCATGGGACCTATGTTTCCTTGGGCCTGGCTTACTTCACTTAATATAATTTTTTCCAAACCTTTCCATTTCCTAACAAACGGGGAAATGTCATTCTTTCTGATGGAGGCATAGAATTCCATTGTGTATATATACCACATTTTCTTGATCCATTCATCTACTGAGGGGAATCTGGGTTGGTTCCCGATCTTAGCTATGGTAAATAATGCTGCAATAAACATAGTTGTGCTGGTAGCTTTAGTGTGGTCTTGTTTGTAAACATTTGGGTAAATGCCCAAAAGAGGGATTGCTGGATCATAGGGGAGATCTATGTGAAGTCTTTTGAGGAACCTCCATACTGACTTCCAAAGTGGTTGAACAAGTTTACATTCCCACCAACAATGAAGTAAGGTTCCTTTCTGTCCACATCCCCTCCAGCATCTGTTGTTGTTAGAGTTCTTGATTTTTGCTGTTCTAACTGGAGTGAGGTGATATCTCAATGTTGTTTTGATTTGCATTTCTTTTATGGCTAGGGATGTTGAACATTTCTTCATGTGTCTATTGGCCATCCTTCTTTCTTCTTCAAAGAAGCTTCTCTTTAAGTCTTTCACCACTTATTTATTGGGCAGTTGTTTCTTTGCCGATTTGTTGTTGGGTGGTTTAATTTTTTGAGTTCCAAGTATATTTTAGATATGAGACCCTTGTCCGTTGTATGGCTAGTAAAGATCTTCTCCCAATTGGTGGGCTTTCTATTGATCCTGCTAGCTATGTCATTTGCCATGAAGAAGCTCTGCAACCTTATGCAATCCCATTTGTCCAACCTTTCTTTGATTTGTTGTGTTTCTGGGTCTCTATTCAGAAAATTTCGGCCTGAGCCAAGGAGACCTAGGGTTTCTCCTCTTCCATCCTGTAATGTTTTTAGAGTGTCTGCTTTGAGTTCAAGGTCTTTTATCCATTTGGAGTTGATTCTGGTGCAGGGTGATATATAAGGATCTAGCTTTAGTTTTCTACATGTAGTTAACCAATTTTGCCAGCACCATTTACTGAAGAGGCTGTCTTTCTTCCATTCTATTGTTTTAGCTTCCTTATCGAAGATTAGATGGCTATAGGTCTGTAGGTTCATTTCTGGGTATGCAATTCTATTCCATTGGTCCTGAGGTCTGTTCTTATGCCAATACCAAGCTGTTTTGATTACTATGGCTTTATAATAGAGTTTGAAATTTGGTATTGATATTCCTCCAGCAGTGTTCTTTCCATTGAGGAGCGTTTTTGGTATTCGGGGTCTTTTATTGTTCCATATGAATTTTTGGATTGCCTCTTGTATTTCCTTGAAGAATGAGGGTGGAATTTTGATAGGTATCGCGTTGAATTTGTAGATAGCCTTGGGAAGTATTGCCATAAAGGTCAGATAATGTAATGTTAGGAAAATGAACCCTTAAATATGTATTTTAATGTTTTCGTTTCCTTCATGCATGTGTTTCTAACGCATTTATAAGATTATTTCTTTGTTGCTTTGTATGTCCCTCCCCCACAGTGTAACCCCTGCTTTCACTATATTTGATGTCAGTATAACATGTGGAGGAGATGGGGACAAACAAGTCGTTTAAGGATTCAGGTGGACCTGTTGCAACAATGAGAAGTACAAAATGTCATGTCAAAACCAGCTTTACAATGTCGGTGTCGGGGGGGAGGGTGGTATGATTGGTTGGGGGGAAGGGGGAGGCTGGGAAAGGAGGTGAAGGGTAAGCAAAGGAGGAGGCTGCAATGCTTGGTAAGAAATGTATGCATTATCCTGCCCATGTAATTGTAACCCCTCTGTACAGTATGTTCTCAAATAAAATAAAATAAAATAAAATAAAATAAATAAATACAGTTAAAAACAATAGTAAAAAAGAAAAAAACAAGTTGTGTCCCTATTTTGGGGCTCATTTCACTTAACATAGTCTTATATGGCCATATGACCATGGATAATGTTTTATAAATCATTTAAATTCCATATTTTCTCGTTACTAAGTTGTCTCTGAAACACGTGTTTCCTCATGCCCAAAGATGTCTTTGTGCTATTTCAATTAAGCCAGAAAACATTCATTTTTCCTGGAGCAGCACCGTAGATTGTTACTGGAACTAATTGGAAGGAACTTTTACAGGAAGTAGAAACTGAATCCAGGAGAGAAATTGAACATAGAGAAATGACAAAGTTCAACTTAATTTGTGTGATCCTTTTACTGTACAAGAAAATAATCCAAGGCTTGAAGGAATCACTGTCCCTGACTTTTTCGAGTGTGTTCTTTACTCATAAAACTTTCTGTAAACTTCTAGTTGAGAGTATTACAAAAGGAAGCAATATGCCATTTGAAGGCAAGCATAGAACAAATGGAAATAACATTGTTGTACAATCTTCTGCAAAGAAATAAAGACACAGAGGTTTTAAAATGTCTTATGCATGGATATTTAACTCTTGAGATGATTCTCTTGTAAAAGTCAGATATCTATTCCTTTATTCTGGTCCTCAGTTCACCATATCAATAAGGATTCCAATAAGGATCCAGTGAGTATGATCAGCAAAAGGAGCCTCTTTTCAAACCAGTGCTTTAAGGATGGTCCAAAAAAATATTTGGCTTTTTTTGTTTCATGTTTCTTTGTTTAGTTTGAGCTGCTTCTGGGGCTTGAACTCAGAGGCTAGACCCTGTCCCTGAACATTTGTCTTTCCTGCCCACCTGCCCCCAAAGCTAGTACACAACTGCTTGAGACAAAAGTCCACTTCCAGATTTTGGGGGTTTAATTAGAGATAAGAATTTGACAGATTCTCCTGCCTGGGTTGGCTTTGAACTGAGATAGTAAGAAAGCTAAGTGACACCAACTATATGGACTTCTCTTTTGAACAAAGAAATATTAGATGAAGTTTATTATAAAGGTAATATTTGACAATTTTTAAAAGAAGAGAATACATCCAGCAAAGAAGCCATAACTTAAATAATTCAGCAAAAGTAGGTGCACTGAATCATATTGGAAACTTTTCTTCAGCTTGGGAAGATTACTATTGACTTCGTAGTTCCTTTTGGGGAAACTAATATTATATTTGACTTTTTTTGTTGGTCGTGGGGCTTGAACTCTGATCCTGGGCACTGTTCCTCAGCTCTTGAGCTTAAATTGTGTGCTCTACCACTTTAGATATAGCACCACTTCCTGGTTTCTGGTGGCTAATTGGAGATAAGTGTCTCATGTACTTTCCTGACCAGGTTAGCTTTGAACCACAATCCTCTGGTCTCAACCTCTTGAGTAGCTAGGATGACAGGTGTAAGCTACCAGCACCTGGCTCATATTTGCATTTATGTGCACTTAATGACACTGTAGACAAAAAATGAAAATTTGAATCAAATGATGACATTTCAGCTTTTCAGAAAATTTGAGGTAGCAATGAATATGTCTTCCTTTCCCATGCTGTTAAATTAATGAGTCATGAGCTATTGGACTCTTACTTTAGCATCCTCTGATGTCTGCGATGGTGGACTTAGTATAAATAATTGTTAGTAAAGAAATATAGAATGCCTGATATTTTTAGAAAGCAATGGAGATCAGATAGGAAAGAACAACATAGAATGACATATAATTTATCACACAGAGATTAAGAATTAGCCTAAGTGATATAGAATGCTAAAGGTAATGAAGAATAAGCTTGGTTGATAACTAGTTCTTCAATAACAAATTATGGTTCCCTAGAACAGTTTCTGGTATAATTTAGTTATTACTATTGTAAGGTCCACTCCTGGATGGCTAACAGACTCCACCCTTCTCTCAGCAAAATCTCCACCCAGTACCTGCGTTACCTAGGCAACTGGGACACCTGGAAGTGGTCACATCTGCATCCGCTGAGTTCACATCTGAATTTGATGTGGCCACACCTTTCTGCACCCATACGCTAGATAAGGCCTACCACAGGCCCAGACGTCCTCTCTCTGCACTTTTCTAGCTCTTTCTCAGCTCTTTCCTTCTCTTCTCTTTCCTAGCTCTCTCTTTCCCATCTCTTTCCCAGATGCTCTCTTTTCTAGCTCTTTTTTTCTCTTTTGTAGCTCTTTTTTCTTTCCCAGCTCTCTCTCTTTCCCAGCTCTTTCTCTTTCCCAGATCTCCCAGCTCTCTTTCCCAGGCCTTTCCCCACCGCGTGGAAGACCAAGATGGCCTGGTGCCAGCCAGAACGAAGAATAAACTTACTCCTTACCTGAATACCATGTTCATGGTGCTGTTCTTACTCAGCTACCTCTTTTTTAAAAAATGTAACAATTGTCATTTATTTCTTCGATCTGGATTATTCCTTCACTTCTATCACAACTATTAATTAGCTGGAGCCTTTTTGGTGCAATAACTGACCAAAAAGATTTATAATTCTCACTTAGACTACCCTACACATTGTGATTAGCAGTGACCACTCAAAAGGCTGGAATCTTTGAATTTCCAGGATTAATATTCACCTGATATCTAAGCACATTCCTGACATTAATTGCTGTGACTTACTAAGAAAACCTTTTTTTAAAATCAACACAGCCTTCTAATATAGGTAAAATACATGAATTAAGAACGATTGTTAAGTCATAATTGGAAGGAGCAATTATATATTCAAATATAGGTTCTTTATTTGGCATTTACTAGGTAAATGCATTTTTTGCCAGTCCTGGGGCTTGAACTCAGGGCCAGGGAACTCTTCCTGAGATTTTTCTCTTTTTATTTTGCTTAACGCTTGCACTCTACCACTTGAAGCACAGCACCACTTCCTTTTCTGTTTTTGTGGTACTGAGGAATTGAAGCCAGGGTTTCATGCATTCTAAGCAATCACTGTACCATGAAGTCACATTCCCAGAGCTCTAAATGAATTTATTAATATGGCATTACTTTTTCATTCAATTACTATGTACTATAATTTAGGCTTGGTGGTAGAAAAGGAAGTGGAAAACAATACTAAGTCCAGTAAGGCTGACATTCCTATCACATCCCTACAGAAGTACAGTGTGAAGACCTGCAGGACTCATAGGGATGTTGCATGTTATATTATTATATAAAAAAACATAAAAAGTCATCCCCGACATCCATAACATTCTGCTTCCACTTTCAAGTTCAAGAGTCAAAAATCGAAGCCTTTTTAATTGATTGGGTATATTTCCTAGGAAGGAAGAAGGAGGATGTGGAAGATGATGTTGGAAAAATATGTATATTGGCTCCCAGTCCACATTTTTCGCAATTTTAAAAAGTGCTACTGACGAACTCTCACATCTACTTGAATATGCTGTCTGCACAAAATGCAGATAAATGAATACATTTATTCTGGTGGATAGTCACATATATTAACGAAATCCAGTTCTCGAAAAAGTTACCAGTATAAATTATTGTCTATAAAATGGTTTCATTTCCTAGCAGAACAAAATGTAGTATTGAATTCTTTGAGATTTTATGCTGCTTCAGTATTAAGATGTTCTCTAATTCCAGTAACATGGAAGCATAAAAGACATGATTTGAAGATCTCAGTAATTTTAGGAACAAAGGTACATAATACTTTCCTTCCTGCAGAGACATGTGATGGCAAGTATGACTGATTGTATTGTAGTTCTCTTCTTTTTCCTCTTTATCTCAAGTGTTGCATATCTTGGCATATTAGACTGCCGTACATCAGCTTCCTGTAGGTGAGATTTACCTCTACTCTGCAATGTCAAGATTGGTCATGTGACTTACTTCGGCTTACAAAAATGAACCAGAAGTGGTGAAAGGCTATTTCTAGGGGAAGATTTCTATCCCATTGTTTGTGTCTAAGAGCTAACTTTTTTCCCTTAGCTATAAAAATAGCATATTTCCAGAGGGAATCTTTTTTCAACTTATATACTGGAAGAATATAGCATGCAAAATGAGGCAAAACTCAAACACAGAAAGAATTAAGCGAATATTAGAATGTAATACTAATGTTAATTTCTTACCATTCTTGTATGACTACAGCACATCAGAATTTAAGAAATACTAAACAAGTACTAAAAAAAGATAACACTTCCTGTTTGATGCTATTACATTTTTTAAATAAATAAGCATTCTCTATGTGATCACTTGAGGGGTTAACTTTTTCTATAAATGTATTTAATCACTCTAGAGCACTGTATATAACATCCACAATCATTATCAAGAACTTGTGATTGAGATGAGGAAGAACAAAATATCTAGAGTTCTCACTTCTCTTTTCCTCTTCTCCTTTTTCTACTGAGAATTTTTATCCTTTCTCCAAATTCTCCTTTTAATAAAGAAAGAATGACACATGTGGATATCAAGCAAAAGGCTTCAAAGCCAGAATTTCATTCTTTCAGAAATAGATGAAATAAATCAGAGTGGCTCAAGGAAGAAGCAAAGCATGATTTTTCCCCTTTCTGGCTTCAACAATAGAGTCTGAACACGACTATAACATCTAATAAACAATTTGCCTTGGCTAATTTTTTTTAAATATTGTTTTTTAATAAATAATAATTTTAACAATTAAAAAAATTTAAATATATAGTAATTTGTTGTTTGCTTTTGGTAGGCATAAAATAAGACTGCATTAACATTGTGTGAGTTGAGAGGCTAAATTTTATAAGAATCCAAACAAAATGAAAAATATATGATGTTAAGATAAATAGCTTTTAGGTACATTTTCAATATGACATATACACAGGGACATCTTTTTTCTTCTTTTCCTCTCCACCTTTCAATAAGCAGTTCATGTAATTCAAATAGCTGTGTTTCTTTCAGAAATAGATTAGACATAAACAAGTTAAAAGACGAGAACCAGTATTGGTAGTGCATTCTTTAAAAATAGCAGTCACATAACTATTAACCATAATTCCAAAATAACCACAATCAAATGCTCTTGAAAAGAGAAGATTGTAAGCAGAATATTCAAAAAGTGATAGTGCTAGAACTGCTTCAGGAGCTGCTGTCTGACATTTAAGATTGCTAGTACATGACAATCAGGATTAAATGCTTTCAGGAACCCAATTTTTTCTAGTTATATTTTATTAAAGAAATATGTTGTTCAAAATTAATGAAAGGGTAACAGGTTATAACCTGTAGAAAGAATGCTTACACACTCATTGTGGTAGGCAGTAAAATACCTTCCCAAAATATCTATAGTCCCGAAATATCTAATCCATAAAATGTTCATATACATTTTATATATAAGGTTGTAAAATAATCAACTTTCATTACCCAAGGAACACAAATTTGAATAATTATCAGATGGGCAAAGTATACTCAAAAGTCCAAGCTGTAGTTCGAAAGGGACATCATTAGGTAAGAATCATCAGAATGATGTAAAGATGCTACATTACAAGATAAAGAAAAAGACAAGAACACAGATTCTGAAGTTTCTGGAAAGCAGAACAGGAAATAAATGCTTTTTCCACTAGAATCACTTGAAAAATATTTTAGCTCTGTAGGGGGCTCAATTTTAATCCAGTGAGACTTATTTTAGATTTCTGTCCTTTAGAAATGTAAATGATAAATATGGATTATTCAAGCCAATTATCTTGTAGAAATATTTTACAGCAGATTTGTTGTGGTAAGCTAACTCAACTACAACCTTTTCCTGATGCAACTACAAGGATACCACACGTCCTAGTTTCTGAGAATAAGAAAAAGTTGCCACCAGCTTTGTACACATGTATGATATACATACTACTAAGGGCCTTGCATTAATGAAGTCTTGAATTCCTAAATAATATTTAAACAAGAAGCTCCCTATCTTCATTTTCACATTTGGAGATCACTAAGTACCAAATTTATGTAGAAGGCTAGGGTAAGAATATAGAAACGAAATTTGTCTCCTATTATTATAAAGATAATTTATGTCATTTTGATTTACAGTTTCTAAGGTAATAAAAAAATAAGGTAAAACCGAAACAGTAACTCAATCTTCTCTCCTTCTTAACTTTCCAACAGAAATTAGAGAATCCCGTAAAGATAAGCAATCCCAGGATGGTATAGGATGTTATAGGATCACCAGATGGTGAAAAAGAAGTTAACAAAAATGGGTCCCATGGAACAATGGGAAACAAAATCTACACCTACAGATTGTGATATAGCTAGAAAATAGTTTCCACTATGCTAAGTCTTTGACATTTTAGATTTGTTTACACAGCTACTTTCATCTCTTAGGAAATTACTTTATTAATACTCAAGGGTTTGCAGCGTATGACCCAGGAACAAATAATGCTTCTAAATGTAAACAAGCAGGATACTATGAGTAACCAAGGCATTGCTATAGCTGATAAAGAAGAATGATCTTGGGGCATAGTCATACCTTTCCTCTTCTCCAACATTAGAAGTCCTAGTCTAGATATGTAAAACATTAATAAAGGATTTTTTAATTTTTTTTCGTTCACACTAAAGCAAATACACTTTTCTTTTTTCCAAACCTGACTTTGAAAGAGTCAGACCCTCACCATTATTTTATAGACAAACATTTACTGCTTTGACTTAGGTGTTTTCTTGACTTTGGGTGTTGCTATTATTTTGGCAACTACATAGAATAACAAGATAAATCCCTTTTGCTTATTTTGGATTGTTCAAAGTCAAGCTGCCTTCAGTTTTCTGTTCCCTTCTTCACTGCTAATTAAAGTTTAATTATTGCTGTTTAAATGATAACAAAAACGTGATACTTTAACGTATATTCTCATTGAAACCAGTGAAAACAGGAGTGTCTGCGATTGTTATATAATTGTTTTCAAATATTTTTCTTGGCTATTTTCATTATTGCCTTTGTTCCTGTCTTCTAATCAGGAACACAAGGTTACACAAAATATCTTCCTTAGGAATAGGATGTTAGGCAGAAAAAAAATAGATATATAATTGAAAGTTTTCATCTCTTAAGAGACTGAAAAGATCAAAAGACATTTTGTTATAACTTGTACGGTTAAGATGACTTGAATGTTTTGGTTCTTTTTTTTTTTTTTTGTCGGTGGTGGGGCTTGAACTCTGGGCCTGGGCCAGAGCTCAGCTCAAGGCAAACACTCTACCACTTGAGCTACAGCGCCACTTCCGGTTTTCTAGTGGTTTATTGGAGATAGGAGTCTCACGGTCTTTCCTGCCTGGGCTGGCTTTGAACCACGATCCTCAGATCTCAGTCTCCTGAGTAGCTAGGATTACAGGCGTGAGCAACCAGCGCCCAGCTAATGTTTTGGTTCTTAAACTAAGTGAAATGCATGCAAAATATTACAGTTGTTCCAAAAAAATATTATGGTTTATACATTTATGCTTCAATGAGATGAAACCTCTTACATGGTTGGAGGGCATATTTATTTTACGGTAGAAGGATTAATGTTAGAAAGCCAAGGGAGGTTCTTAAAACAACAATGCCTATCACGTATCAGTTAATTATACTTATGGCATATAAGTATGTAAACATACAGTTATGAATTGAGTGAGAAATATGTGATTTACACAATTGATTCAATAACAACTAGTATATCTAGTGAGGATTTAAAAGTTTTATTATACATATTTTAACATTTATGCCAAAATATTTGTTTATTTGTAACTGTTTATTTTTAATTTTTGTCGGTCATAGAGCTTGCAATCTTCACCTGGACGATATCCGTCAGGTCTTCAGCTCAAGACTAGTGCTCTTCCACTTGAGCCACAGCCAGTTTTCTGGTGGGTATTTGGAAGTAAGAGTCTCACGGTCTTTCCTGCCTAGGCTGGCTTTGAACAATGATTCTCACCTCTCAGCCACCTTAGTAGCTAGGGTTACGAGCATGAGCCATTGGCGCCTTGCAACATAATTATTTTTTACACATTTATGAAGTATGGAGTGATAATCCCATTCATTTATATATTGTTTAATGATCAAGCCACACCATATCCATTAATTTCTGCATGTAACATTTCTTTATAGGGAGAATGCTCAAAAACTTATCTTCTGGCTGTGATGAAATATCTATTCTTAACTATAATCACTTTGCTTCTTGTAGGATAAAATTAATATATTTACTTTTAGTCATGGAAGTCTGCTAATTAAAACATGAATTGTAAAGTGAAAGAAGTTCATAGTTCCATTACTTGTTTAAAAAATAATTATGCATTTTTTCAATTTTATTTCTTTGGGAATGTGTAGTATTCATTGATTTAACTGTTAAAATTAATAACAGTTACATTATATCAAGTAGATTCAAACTTGTATTTTAAAATTGCACACTTAACACAAATATACTTCCACATTCTTCTAAGACATAATTAAAATAATGGTATAGCAAAGCTTGGTGTTAGTTGTTCATGTGTAGAATCCTAGAAACTCAGGAAGCTAACACCTGAAAATTTTAGCTCAATATCAGTCCAAACAGACAAAATGTGAAAACTTATCTCCAATTATCCAGCAGGAGGCAGAAGGTGTGGATGTGGCTCAAGGAATAGCCTGTCATCAGCTATGAGCAAAAAACACAAGGGAGACCATTAAACATTGAGTTCAAGCCCAAAAATGGCATATACACACAAGACAACAAAAAAAATTAGTATGAACATCAATAATGAAGACAAAATTGTAGAAAAGATCATGAGAAATGTTGTGAAAACATCTGGAAAACAAATTATTAGACAGAATTTTGATTCATGACAGGTAAAAGTCACAGTATAATTTGGACAATCTCATTGTAGTCATTTGTGTTGAAACCTGGCTATTGGGTAACATGTGAAAGAGCAGACTGGATTACCTGACATATCAGACTTCGTCTGTAACTATGTATCATCCCACTCTGCAAAAATCTAAAATCGTGCTTGTTAATTTAAAAAGAACCTCATGTTAGAGACTGTTTGGTCCACACAGACTGGGGTCCTTATTTTGAGGTTTCAGACCAGTGCTTTTTTTAATAACCACTCCTCTTTTACCCCTCTTCCCTGTTGCAGCTATCCCTTACTAAACTGGCACCAAGCCAAGGCTTTGAACTAGAACCCCCCCGCCTTAGTCCCTCCCTTTCTCCAGCTACAACTCAGTTTACATATTATCACTCTTTTAGCATTAGTTATTTTCTTAATATTCCTCACCAGAAAACTCTTATATTCATGTAAACCCACTATAAATAACCTAGTTAGAAAAGGAAGAAAGGCATTGGCTGAGACACTCATTTGTAGGTTTGTTCCCTAATAAATCTGTGCTACACTATCTTTGTTTTTCATGGCTTTTGAGTCTGACAAATGATTGATTTGGTTTCATGTAATCCCATTTATCCAGACTTACTTTGGAAGTTTCGACCTGTGCCATGGTGCCCCCATGTTTCCCCCTAACTCTTCCTGTAACATTTTCAAGGTATCTGGACATACATTGAGGTCTTTGATCCATTTGGAATCGATTCTGGTATAGGGGGATATATAAGGATATAACTTCAGTTGCCTGTGTACAGCCAATTCTACAAGCACATCTTTTTTAAGAGGCTGTTTTTCTTCCATCCTGTGTTTCTGCCTTCCTTATCAAAGATTATGTACCTATAGGTGTGGATTAATTTCTGGATCTTCAATTCTGTTGTATTGATGGAATTCTGCGCTTCCATTGGAAAAAATGCCATTACCCCATTCCTGAAGAAATGGAAAGACTGGGAAACAATAATATTAAGTGAAATAAGCCACATCCAATTAAGTATATGCTGCATGGCTTTCCTCATTTCTAATAACTAGATATATCCATAAATCTACAAGGTAATGCAACAGATAATAAATGACATATAATTGCACTTGGATATGATTAACAGCACTCTAAACATTCACATGGCAAGAGCAATGGAAGCTATTCTTAGGAGAGGATCACAATAGCTCAATAGCTATGTGCATATGACCAGATAAAGTGATGCTTATTGAAATGAACTCTAAGAATCAATCATACATGTGAAATACATATATATGCATATAATTTTAAAAGATGTCATATAACAACCGACTTCCCTGTAAACTCAACAGCAACATTGTAAGTTTAGAAGATAAAATTGAGGAAAGTTTTCAACACATAAACTAAAATGCATAGAGGAAAAGGGAGAGAAAAGATAAGATGGAAAGTAGAATAGTTAACTACTGAAGAATTCCTAAACAATTTCCAAAACTATATAAGAGAGCTGGGGTACAGCTCAGTTGTAGAACTAGACTAATATATACAAAGCTACGGGTTCAATCTCCAAGAAGGCCTAAAAATAAATTAATAAATAATAGTAATACAATAATTATTTGAAATAAATGCTTTCATATTTGAGAGGCCTGAATCCTCAAACAGTAAACAAAATATTCTCAATTCTTGTACCAATGACATGAAACTACAAGAATGAAGAGCAAATAGTTTCCTTTTCTGTCCTTTCCTTTTTCTGTTTTCTTTTTTTTCCTTTGATAATACTGGTGCTTGAAGTTGCCAAAGCTCTAACCACTTTATATTATTTTTCAGGCCAAGCCTCCCTTGAGCAATCATCTCTTACCTATGGCTTCCACAAATGTGAGTAACAGGGAAATTACACTATATCTTGCTTACTTTGGTTTGGTAATTTCTCACTTTTTTGTAAAAATTGGCCCTGATATCAATCTTCTAAGTCTCTGCTTTCTAATTAGCAAGGTATATTTCATCTCAAGCTTGGACCCAGACTAGTTCCCAATGTAAACATTCAATATTGACTTCTGTTTTCTTGATATCATTAAATTCTATTGAGGTTAGTATGGATCTTTATGATGTTATAAGAACACAGTTATATCCCTTGAATACTTTCCCCAGTTTCTTTAAATATTTATTGTAAGACATCACAAGTATACATTAATATTTCACAAGTACCTTAAGCAGCATTCAGTTGTTTTAATTATTTTGTTCACATATTAAGTCCAATATAATGTTATCAACTCTATATGAATATACTATATTTACAGATACGTTTCTTTACCAAAAATGAGTCTGTCTCATGTTATTCTTTTATAATTAAACCCACTTCTTCTCTTTGTCCCATCCCAAACCTGTTTCATCCTGGTAACACATTTTTTCTCTGACTTCTAGATCATGCAATAAATAAGTTTTTAAGATTGCCTTCAAATATATGATAGATTATTCCCAATTATTGTATGCCTTAATATTGTATTGCATTTATGAGAGTTGCCTTTTGGTTCTGTTATTAGAGAATGTAGCACAATTCTTTTCCCATTCACCTGAAGAAAGCCTGAATTGATTTCTATTTTTTAGAGGAAATAATGCTGCTATAATCCTCTGTGTTTTGGCTTTGGGGTGAACGTTACATTTTATTTCTGTGAGACAAAGCCTGAAGAGCTCAATTCCTGTGCTATGCTATGGGTTACATATTTCATATTCTAGGAACCTGTCACAATGTTTTCAGAAGTGGCTTTCCCATTTGACATTCCTGCCATGATCCATAGTTTCTCTGTTTCTTGATAGCATTTAGTATGGTCATTATTGTATTACATGAAGTAATTCTCATCTATATTTTATGATGTCATTTTACTTTTAATGTGCAATTATTTGATGACTAATGATGATTTTCTTGTGCTTATTTTTCACAAGATGTATTTTGCTGGTTTCATTTTTTTTTAACATTAGGTTTTGAGAGTTCTAAGTAGAGTCTCGATTTGAGGTATTTTTCAGGTATAGGATTTGCAAATATTTTATCCTTGAGTCTGGGTACCCTTCATCATCATCATCATTACCATCATCATCATCATCATCATCACTATTAGTATTACTACTATCACTTTTGTACATGTATGTATGGTCCTGGCGTTTGAACTCAGGGTCCCTGAGAATTGTTGCATTTTGTTAACAATTTACCCTTTGAGTCATGCCTCACTACTGATTTTTGTAAATTAATCAGAGATAAGATTCTCAGGGACTTTATTTTGTGGGCTGGCTTCGAATAGCAATACTCAAATCACAGCCTCCCAAGTAGCTAGGATGAGATACATAAGCCCTCTGCTCCCAATTTGTATTCCCTACTTGTATATGAGCTTTCACAGACCAAATTTTATTTTACACTTTTATTGAGTTCTACTATATCAAGTTTCCTTTCCTATAAGTTTAATGCCTAAGTTAAGAATACTTCATCTCCAAAATTGTCAAGACATCTTTCTTTGATTTACATTTACATCACTCTTTTTGTTTTATATGCCATGTTTTAATCCTGCTTGAAGTTAATATTTGAATAAATTGTTATGTTTAAGTCAATGTTTATTTTTTAATTCTCCCCCAATACTTTCTAACCTATCACCACTTATTAAAGAGAATATCATTCCACAAATATTTTGTTTTACTCCTTATTAAATATTCCTTGACAATAATTATGTGGATCCAATCTGGTGCCTTATAAACCCATTGAGCTGTGTAATCTTTCCTTTACAAACCTAAGAATTTTACACTAACAGCTTTAATATTGGACAGAGAAATATATTTAAGTTTATATTCCTTTGTCAATGAGTCAAAGAGTGCTGGTCAGGTGTTTTTGGAAATTGTCAAAAACTTATAAATATTAATGCCAATGAAAAACTTTAACCTTCCTGAATAAGTTATCAAAAAACTGTCTGTTATAATATACCAACATCCAAAGAACATGAAAAGGTCATATCATGCCTAGACACTGCATACATAGAGATTAGTGGAAATAGAAACATCAATAAGATAGCCCTGCACAACCACTATATAGAAATTGGAATCCTTATACATTGGTGCTTGGCACTTAAAGTGAGATAGTCAGTTTGTTAAACATACTGGCAATCTTTTAGATATTATACATAGAGTTGCCTCTATGATCCAGCATTTTCAATCATAATTTTATATACAAAATATATTTCAACTTATGTCAAATGAGACACATGTACAAGAATAGATATTGCAAAACCTTTTATGATACAATATAATAAATTGTTCAGATGCTCATTGAGGATGTAATACAATTATACACATGTATGCAAAACAACATGAAATAAATTTACATGGACTTACTTAGGAAACATTAATATTGCATATGAAAAATGGATAAAACAGACTATATTTTCTTTTTTTATGGTCGGGGGGGTCCCGTAGTGGGGCATGAACTCTGGGCCTGGGCGCTCTCCCTCAGCTCTTCAGCTCAAGGCTAGTGCTCTATCACTTGAACCACAGCTCAACTTACGGCTTTTTTCTTTTTTCTTATGTGGTGCTGAGGAATCGACCCGAGGGCCTCCTGCATGCAAGGCAAGCGCTCTACCACTGAGCCATCTCCGCAGCCCTATACTACATTTTCTACTTACAATGAGATGTACAAGTCGTTATGTCGAAAACAAACTTTACAACTTTCGTGCGAGGGGGGCGGGGAGGATTGAGTGGGAGGTGGGGGGGGAGATGGGAAGGGATGGAGAGGGGAAACAAAGGAGGAGGCTACAATGCTTGATAAGAAATGTACAAATTATATGAGCTTTTTAAAATTGGCACAGTGACAAACCTCTGAGTGCCTATGTATGACATTGAGAGCCAGTAAATATTCTACATAATTATGTAAATTGAGGGATGAAATAGGATTGAGAGGGATGAGGGATAATGAACCTCAAGTTGCATTGTATTGGCCATGAAATGTTTCTTACTGGTAGACGGTTTGCCTTGCAAGTATGAAGCCCTGAGTTTGATTCCTCAGTACTACATAAACAAAAAAAGCTGGAATTGGTACTATGACACAAGTTGTAGAGTGCTAGCATGAGGAAAAGAATCTCAAGGACATTGGCAAGACCTTGAGTTCAAGCCCCAGGATAAACCAAAAAATAAAAGATGCATTGTTTTAAGCCAGGCACTAGAGGCTCACACTTGTTTTTCTAGATAGTCAAGAGGCTGATGATTGAGCTTTGAAGCCAACCCTGGCAGGAAAGTCTGTGAGATTCTTATCTCCAATTAAATCTCAGAAAAATCTGAAATTGTTGCTGTGCCTCAAATGATAGAGTTCTAGTGTTCATCCAAAGGAGCTCAGGGACAGCGCTCAGACCCAGAGTTCAAACCTCAGGAGAAAAAAAAGAAAAAAAAACTCACTAAATACTGTTCATAAACTGCTTTGTCAAACTGCAATTTCCATTCAACTACTTAAAGTTAATTAAAAAATATGATAAGAATAAAATACGAATCATTTTGGGAGCAAGACATAGAATTGAAAGGTTGTTTACAGGGGACAAAGTAAATTTTACATCAGGAAGCTTGAGTTGAAATTTGTTCTTCAGTCTTCTTACATCATTTATGAATGTGACAGTACTGCCAGGTATGGGTCAATTTCCTTGAGGAGTAGATTGTATTCTTCTTTCTTTTCATAAGAAACCATACAGGAAATTCTTTTGCCTTTTTTTTTCAATTGGGAAAGTACATTACATAGGGGTTACAATTACATGGGCAAGGTAATAAGTACATTTCTTATCAAACATTGTTACCTACTCCTTTGTTTACCCTTCCCAACACTTCCCATCTCCCCCTCATCCCCCCCAGCGAAAGTTGTACATTGTATTTTTGAAATAAAATCTTGTATATCTCATTGTTGCAATGGGTCCACCTGTATCCCTATTTAAACAATCTCTTTTTTCCCTCACCTCCACAAATTATACCAACATCAAATACAGTGAATGCAGGGGATATACAAAGGGGAATGGACATACAAAGCAATAAAGAAATCATCTTATAGGTATGTTAGGAACAATCGCAAGAAAGAAAAATTGAATCCTTACCTTGGTCTCAGACATAAATTAGTTACTGCAAATAAGGGATACCATGGGAGCTACAAATCTTTGGGCCTGGCTTACTTCACTTAATTTATTTTTTCCAAGTCTTTCCACTTCTTAACAAATGGGGCAATTTCATTCTTTCTCATGGAGGCATAGAATTCCATTTTGTATATATGCCACATTTTCTTGATCCATTCATCTACTGAGGGGCATCTGGGTTGGTTCTATATATTACCTTTGGTAAATAAATCTGCAATAAACATGGTTGTGCTTATAGCTTTGTTTGTGAACATTTGCATAAATGCCCAAAAGTGGGATTGTTGGGTCATAGGGGAGCTCTATGTGGAGTCTTTTGAGGAACCTCCATACTACTTTCCAAAGTGGTTGAATCAGTTTACACTCCCACCAACAATGCAGTATGGTTCCCTTCTCTCCACATCCCCTGGAACATCTGTTCTTTAAATTTGAGTTCTTGATTATAGCCATTCTAACTGGGTGAGGTGGTATCTAAATGTTGTGTTGGTTTGCATTTCTTTTATGGCTAGGGAGGTTGAGTATTTCTTCATGTGTCTATTGGCAATCCTTCTTTCCTCTTCAGAGAAGTTTCTCTTTAAGACTTTAGCTCGATTTGTTTTTGTCCTTCCCCTCCACAAATTATACCAACATCAAATACAGTGAAAGCAGGGGTTATACTGTGGGGGAGAGGCATTAATGGTTATGTCGAAAAACGAACTTTACAACTTTGGCGGGGTGGGGGAGGTAAAAATCGGATTGGGGGAGGTAGGGGGATTATGGGAATGGATGGGAAGGGAAAAAAAGAGGAGGCAACAATGCTTGATAAGAAATGTACCGTTATCTTGCCCATGTAATTGTAACTCCTCTGTATGGTATTCTCACAATTAAAAAAAGAAAGAAAATAATAACAATAAAAGAAATGTACTCATTACCTTGTTCATGTAACTGTAACCCCTCTGTACAGTATTTTTACAATAAAAAACTTAATTTTAAAAAAAGAAAAAAAGACTTTTGCTCACTTATTTATTGGGCAGTTGTTTCTTTGAAGATTTGTTGTTGGGGGATTCAATTTTTTGTCTCCGGTATATTTTATTATGAGACCCTTGTCCATTGTATGGCTAGTGAAGTATTTCTCCCAATCCGTGAGATTTCAATTGATCTTGATAGCTATGTCCTTTGACAATGCAGAAGTTCTGCAATTTCATGCAATCCCATTTGTCCAACATTTATGTGAATTGTTGTGTTTCTCGGTGTCTATTAAGAAAATTTCGGCTTGTGCCAAGGAGACATAGGGTAGCTCATATTCTCTCCTGTAATGTTTTCAGAGTTTCTGCTTTGACCCCGAGGTCTTTGATCCATTTGGAGTTGATTCTGCTGCAGGGTGATATATAAGGATCTAGCTTTAGTTTTCTACAAGTAGTTAACCAATTTTTTCAGCACCATTTACTGAAGAGGCTGTCTTTCTTCCATTCTAGTTTTTTAGCTCCCTTATTGAGGATTAAGTGGCTATAGGTCTGTTCGTTCATTTCTGAGTTTTCAATTCTCTTCCGTTGGTCCTGAGGTCTGTTCTTGTGTCAGTACCAAGCTCTTTTGATAACTATAGCTTTGTAGTAGTGTTTGAAATTTGGTATTGATATTCCTCCAGCAGTGATCTTTCTGTTGAGGATCGTTTTAGCTATTCGGGGTCTTTTATTGTTCCATATGAATTTTTGGTTTGCCTTTTCTATTTCGTTGAAGAATGAGGTTGGAATATTGATAGGTATCGCATTGAATTTGTAGATAGCCTTGGCAGGTAGTGCCATTTTCACGATGTTGATCCTTCCAATCCAGGAGCTTGGGAGATTTTTCCACTTTCTAAGTTCTGTTTTGATTCCCTTTTTCAGGTTTTTAAAGTTTTCATCATAAAGGTCCTAAACTTCTTTGATTATGTAAATTTCTACATATTTTATTTTTTGTGCACTATTATGAATTGCCTTCCTGATTTCACCCACGCTTTACTCATTGTTTTCATACAGATAATCCATTGATTATTGAGGGTGAATTTTATACCCTGCTTCTTTGCCAAAGTTTTGAATCAGCTTCAGTAATTTGGAAGTGGAGTCCGTGTGATTCTTTAAAATCATGTCAGCTGCAAGGGGTTTTATTTCATCTTTCCCAATTTGGAACCCCTTTATGTTTGCATCTTGTCTTATTGCGGTAGCTAAGCATTCTAATACTAAGTTGACGAGAAGTAGAGAGTTGACATCCTTGTCTCATTCCTAAGTTAAGAGGAAATGGGTTTATTTTTCCACCATTAAGTATAATGCTGGCTGTAGGTTTGTCATATACAGCCTTTATTGTATTGAGTAATGTTTCCTAGATTCCTAATTTTTTCAGAGCCATCATCATAAAGGGTTTGATGGATCTTTTCAAATGCTTTTTCTGCATCTATTGAGATAACTATGTGGTTCTTATCCTTGCTGTTTTTTGATGTGATGAGTTATATTAATTGATTTGTGTATATTGAACCAGATTTGCATCCCTGAAATGAAACATGTTAGATCGTGATGCGTGATTTTTTGGATGAATTTTTGAAGTAAATTGGCCAAAATTTTGTGGAGAAGTTTTGCTTAATATTCATCAAAGAAATGAGTCTATAGTTCTTGTTATTTGATGAGTCCCTGCCTGTTTTTGGAATAAGGGTTATTATGGCTTCATAGAATGAGTTCGGTAGTGAATTTTCCCTTTCAATTTCATTGAAGAGTTGGAGGATTATTGGTTTGAGCTCTGCTTTGAAGGACTTGTAGAATTCTGCTGTAAATCCATCTGTTGCTGGCATTTTCTTAGATAGAAGGTCTCTTATTGCTGATTTTATTTCAATCCTTGATATGGGGCTGTTAAGATGGTTTATCTCATCTTGGTTCATTTTTGGCATGTCCATATTTGCTAGGAAAAGGTCCATTTATGCCACATTCTCACACTTATTAATATAAAGGTTTGAGAAGCATTCTTTTATAATGTTCTGAATCTTGTTTCTGTGGTGATGTTTCCATTCTCATCTCTGAATTTATTTATTTGGGTGTGTTTTCTTTTTCTGATAAGATTTGCTAACAGTCTTTCAATTTAGTTAATTTTTCGAAGAACCAACTCTTTGTTTTGTGGATTCTTTCTACGGATTTTTTAAAAATTCTAATTCATTTAATTCCTACTTAATTTTAAGTATTTCTTTCCATCTACTGGGTTGGGGTTTATCTTGTTGTTCTTTCTCAAGGAGGTTCAGATATCTCATAAAATTGTTGGTTTAAGGTCTCTCCAATTTGTTGATGTAGGAACTCAGAGCTATCAACTTCCATCTGAGTACTGCCTTTGCTCTATCCCAGAAGAGCTGGTAATTTGTGTGTTCATTTTTGTTGAATATCATGAATATTTGAATTTACTTACTAATCTCTTCCATGACACACTGGTGATTCAACAGTATGTTGTTCAGCCTCCATGTGTTACAGGACTTTCATTGGTGCCTTTTGGTGTTGAGTTCTAATTTTATTCCCTTGTGGTGTGAG
Organism: Dipodomys merriami; assembly: GCF_024711535.1. NCBI lineage: Eukaryota > Metazoa > Chordata > Mammalia > Rodentia > Heteromyidae > Dipodomys > Dipodomys merriami. Next base: position 107,757 of record NW_027204226.1, read on the forward strand.
AGAATGCATGGCAAAACTTCAATGTTTCTGAATTTGGACAAGTTTGCTTCATGACCTAAAATGGGGTCTATTTTGGAAACTGTTCCGTGTGATGCTGAGAAAAACGTGTATTCTGATGCTGCTGGATGAAATATTTGGTAGATGTCTGTTATATCTAGTTGATCCATGCAGTTGTTTAGATCTGCAGTTTCTCTGTTGAGTTTTTGCCGATTTGATCTATCTCGTGGGTATAGTGGTGACTTAAACACTTTATAATTTATGTCTTTGGATCTATGTGAGATTTGAGGGAAAGTAGTGTTTCTTGGATAAATCTGGGTGATCCGTTGTTTGCCAAATAGAGATTTAGAATTGTAATATCCTCCTGAAGGGGAGATCCCTTAATTAGTATGTTGAGACCTTCTTTATGTCTTCTCACTAATTGTAATTTGAAGTCTATTTTTTCTGATATCAGGATTGCCATTCAAGCCTCTTTATGGGGACCACTTGCTTGGTAGAATTTGTTCCAGACTTTCACTTTCAAAATGTGTTTGTTTGTATGAGCAAGTTGTGACTCCTGAAGGCAGCAGATAGAAGGATCTTGCTTTTTAATCCAACTAAACAGTCTGTCACTTAATTGGAGAGTTAAGTCCATTAATGTTGAGAGTTAGGACTGAGAAGTGTTTGGGAGTTCCTGCAATGCTATCCAACTTCTTGGGGGCTGGAGCAATTGGATTCTTCCTATAGTTCTTGGATTCTCAGTTTGGGTGCAGTTTCTTGGTCTTTATTGTGGTCTTGTTGGTTTTCTATGTGTAGCACATCGTTAAGTATTTTTTATTGGGCCAGTTTGTTGGAGATCCATTGTTTCAGTTTTTCTTTGCTATGGAATGTTTTTATTTTACCTTCAGTTATGAAGGAGAGCTTAGCTGGGCACAGTATGATTGATTGATAGTTGTTTTTCCTTAGGACATGGCCTACATCATTCCAGGCTCTTCTTGATTTAATTGTCTCGATTGAGAAATCTGAGCTGATTCTAATTGGTTTCCCTTTGTAAATAGTTGATCTTTTTTACTTGACAGCTTTAAGGATTTTTTCCTTGGAATTGATCCTGTATGGATTATAATGTAATGGTGAGATATCCTTCTCTAGTCTGGTCTATTTGCGGTTCTAAAGTTTCTTGTATCTGAATAGGCCTATCTTTTTGCATGTTTGGGAAGTTCTCTGCTAGGATCATGTTAACTAAATTTCCTAGACCACTAAATTCTGTCTCTAGGTGCTGCTCTACCCCCATTATCCTCAGATTAAGTTTTCTGTGAGTGTCTTCAAAATGTTGAATAGATCTATCATATTTCTTGGATTTGTCTTGTATAGTTGTATGTTCTTTCTCTGTCCTCAATCCCTCAAATTTGCTCCTCTGCATGGTATAAGCTACTGTAGAGACTTTCTACTTTGTTTTTTTAAATTTCTTTTCCTTCTAATTGGTCAGCTTTGATGGCTTCAAATTCTTTGTTGGAGCTTTGTTTTAGATCTTGTAAGAAGTTCTTTACCTCCTTAATTTGGTGTTGTGTTTATTCTCAAATCACGTACTTGATTGGTTATGGTTTCCTTGTACTCCCATTCCTTCTGTTGGGATCCATTCAGCATTCCCTTTGTGGTCTCCCTGAATTCTTTCAGCTTTCTGTTTATGGATTCCATGAATGCCTCTATTGATATTTGTCTCTTGTCATACCGCTCTCCCAAGTCCTGTATTACTCTTTGATTAGCTTCCTCATGTTCATGCATTTCCTGTAGTTCTCTTTGACTGTTTTCAGCCTGCTCATGCAATTCCTGTATTTCTCTTTGACTGTTCTGATCCTGCTCATGCAATTCCTGTATCAATCTTTGAGGAGCTTCCTCACTCTCATGAGATTCCAGTATTAATCTTTGGTTTGCCTCTCTCTCCCTATCACGCTCACATTGAATCCTTTGCAGGTTTTCAATCTTTTCATTCACCATGTTTACCAGTAGTGTTTGTAGAGATTTTTGGGAACTCTCTTTTGGATTATACATTAACTATTCTGTCAAATGATTTTCCTGAGTGGGAGTTCAGATAACTGGACTTGCAATTTTCCTTGTGTTTTTCCGGTTTGTTCTGCCCAGTTGGTATGAAAGTCACACCAACTTTTTGTTAGAACAAAATTTTAAGGCAAGTATCATCAAAGTTCTGTAGTTGCACAGACAAAAGTCTGCAGATACAATATTTTTCAACAGATACAATTTATTCAACATCAAACAACTATGGCTTAATGGGCTAAGAACAGCAAAGAAGAATTTGGCAAATCACAAATTATTAATTTTAGGTGGAAATGTGGGCAAAAATAGGATTAGAGGGATGTGGAGAGTTAAAAGGAGTGTGAATTTAACCAAGTCCTAATCTTAGAGAGGGAAATGGATTAGGCAGAATGCTAGAAGCAATATTAAGAAAAAAAATGGAAATACAAAAATTTAAATTTAAAAAGTGAAACACTTAAAATTATGTGTTTAATGATGATATTGAGAGACGAAAAGGACAGGATGAGATGATGGGAGGGGAAAAAAAGGAGACATGAAAAACTAAAAATTCTTTAAATTAGTTACTTGAAAATTATATAGGTATAAAGAGAGATAATACTGCTCTTAAAGAATTTTAGCGTAAGAGTTTGTGAACTGAGTAATAAATTTCTGGATTAAGTTGTACACAACGGGGCATAATGTCTAATATTCGACGATGGGTAAATATCTGGGGATGATCCGAATAACAATTAAGTCTCACAAAAAAGAAAGAGAAAAAAAAGAAAAGAATAAAATAATAAGGACCAAAAGGTCAGAAGAGATTTTATAAAAAAGCACACACACACACACATTTACACCTAAAATAATAATGATGAGAAGAAAAAGATTAATTGAAAACATTATTTTTTAAAAAAAATTAAAATTAAAGAAAGGTACAAAAAGACTTCTTTGATTATTTTTGTGGGGGTAGAATGTGAAGATATTCTATCTCCCCTGTGTCCATAACCAGTCTCTTGGTGGCGTCTCTGGTCTGCTTGTGGTGTTTGTTTTTCCTGTGGCTTGATTAGTTGCTTACGTCAGTTTGTTTGAGCAGGCAGAAAAATGTTCGGCATTACCCATAATTTTGTGATCCTCCTCCCAGGCTAGTTCAGTGGGAAGGAGATCTGCTTTGAGTATCACAAAAGAGGGAGATGGCTGTTTCTTCTAGTTTTGAGATGCTGTGATGAGGCTAGGTTCTGGGTAGGGTTGAGGCCTCTCAGCAAACAGTTGCTTTTCCCTGAGGCGCTAGCTCCTGAGATACACAGCCCAGTCTGGATCCATTCTCAGCATTTATGTTTACTGAATTTCAATTGATTGTCAAGGTTGCTGTAGGGAGGGGCAGCCTCTGGCTCTGTTTACAGAGTGAAGAAAGTCACTCCTCCAAGGGCAGGGCTTCTTTGCCTGGGCTGGGTGACTTCTCTTGGGTGGAACTGAGCATGGCAAGTCAGGTCAGGTTCCTGTGATCTCCTAAATGGATCTTGCTTTCTTCCAAGGCCTGAGTTAGAGATAGCTGTTCAAATGGGCCTTTGTCAGTATCAAAGATGGAGATCTCTGGTGGTGGTGGCAGGGTGGGGTGGCCTTACCTACTCTGTTCGCTGAGAAGGAGTGAGGATGTCAGTGTTCCACTCACGTCAGAATCTTGGTTCCTTTTCCGTCAGTTCTTACTGATGTTGAGTAGATTCTGCTGTCCCGCTGTGTCTGGCATCTTTGTCCTGGACTCTTTGTTATAGGTATGGCGCCTATGGCCACTGCCACTGCTGCCACAGCTGGCACAGCCATGGCTACCAGCAAGTGCTCTGATCTGTCTCCTTGCCTGGATTTTCCCTCTCTGGACAAACTCTCTGTACTGTAATGGGACACTTGGTGTGATTCTCTAACCTAGGACTGTTCACTAGAACAGTAAAACTGCTATGTGAGAGCTTGTTTAGCTCTAGTTTCTCCCCCACTCTCCCTCTGAACACATTTTTTGCCTCTTATTGAAGTATATCTGATATTTTAAAGTAGATTTGTCCAAATATAATTAAGTTGATCAATTATTTCATTAGGACAATGTTGGCCAGATTTATTTCTAGTAAATCTTATCCCTTATAATATATGAGAACATGCTGTGTTAGTCTCCTATTAATATGACAAATATTTTTATAAAATTAACTTCAAAGGAGGAAAGATTAATCTTGGTTTCTGATTTTATACCTTTCAATTTACATTTCTTTTTCTCATTGCTTTTGGTTGGTGATGGTACAGTACCCCATATCAGGAACATGTGATGGAGTATGTGTATTCCTGGAAGCGAGGAAGTAAAGAAAAGTAAGAATAGGAGTGAGAAAGGGAGAAAGGGGAGGTGGGGAAGAAGGAGAGGGAGAAGGAAAAGGAGAAGGAGACAGAGAAGTAAACGAAGGAAGAGGAAAAAAGGACTTTGATCTTAAACCTTCTTTGATGACAAGTTCTCAGTGACCTAATCTCTATAACTATGCCCACGTGAAAGGTTTCCCCTCTTTATGGCAACATAGTGAAACCTAATTATTAATCCCAATCCTTTATTATTTCAGATTTAATTTCTAGACTGATGGGTAGATCTTTCTATACAATTGTGATAACTTCTATTCCTAAACACCAGAGATGCTATTTGGCATAGAGGTGGTTTGGTTATACCATTGCTGGAGAGATGAATGAAATATTTTGAGCACAAATACATTTTATTTAATGGATAAGGATGTTCCCAGAGGTTTCATTTTGTGACCTTCAAAAATGACTATTTCATCTAACTCATAATGACTTGAATTTTTCATAATTTTATGGCATTTCCATTCAAGTATTTGTCATCAACAGTGAGGTTCTTTCCTTCAAGTTGAAGGAAAAATAAATACTATCACAATCTTTATCAGAATTATTCTTTAGAGAGTAGGTATAATATGAATTTCCTACCATTCAAAAATTAGTTATCTTCAAGTCTATAGGAATAATTGGATAAGTGATTAAATATCCTGCTTTAGTTTTCTTATAATGAGGTTGATTCAATTTCTAAAAATCACTGTTGACATAAAATACATGAAATTCAGTGTTTCTCTGATATGACTTAGTAATCAAAAACCTCAGAAATACATGATTTGTAATCAAGATTTTTATATACTCACAAAATGTATGAATTTACAAAACCTAAGTTTAGGTTTAAAAGAATAGAAAATCACGTGACCACAGTATATAATATTTAATTTAATGAAAAATTGCTTCATTCAGCCTGACAGAGCCTTTTGCTTTTAGCTTATATGAGAAATTTGATTAACAATCCCTTTTTTGCTTTTGAATGATAGAGTATTGCAATTTGTCTAAAGATTCTGTAATTTAAACCTTTGCGTGCATAATTTTTCATAAAAATGAAACATTTTTCACAATGCAGGTTCAGGTTTAATAAATGAATAAATATCTAAATGTTAATTTGTTAAACTGAGCCTCTAGAATTCAAAAAATACAATTTACTTTATTGTTGGATATATTAAATCTGTGCTAAATATGGGTGTCTCAAGCTTGTAATCCTCGCTACTCAGGAAGCTGGGGTACAAAGTCAGCCTTGGCAAAAAGTTTGTGAGACATATCTCAATTAATCACACACACACATTACAACACACACACACACACACACACACACACACACACACACACACACACACACACACACACACACACACACACACACACACACACACACACACACACACACACACACACACAAGCCAGAAATAGAATTGAGGCTCAAATGATAGACCAATACCCTTGAGGAAAAAAACAAGAACAACTAAGGGATAGTTCTTGAGTTAAAATCACAAGAACAAAACCCACACACAAGCAATATTATGCCTAAATGCTTATTTTAGTTTGAAGAAATAAACAATATCATGAAAATAATATTTGTTACATATCTTGGAACATTTGAGAAGTTGCTTTTAGTATAATTTGTCTTAAGATATAACATAGGTTATTAAAATTAATATTAATCTAGTTAATATTTGTAATCACTCATAACACCTTACAGTACAACAGTTCAGATTTTTTCTATTGCCATAAGAAATATTCTGAGTAAAAGGAAGAGAGGAATATTAGACGAAAGGAGAAAGAAAGAAAAAGGAAGAAAGAAAAAAAGAAAGAAAGAAGGAAGGAAAAGGAAGGAAGGAAGAAAGGAAGAAAGGAAGGAGAGAAAGAGAGAGGTAGGGATGGAGGGAAGGAAGGAGGAAGCAAAGAAGAAAGGAAGGAAGGATGGAAGAGAAGGAGAAAGAATGAGACAAAACAATTTAATTTATAAAATCTCTTTAGCCCAACATAAACTCCATGTAATGAATCCTTAATAAAGTCAAGTTTGGAATTTTCACTTCTTTGCATGTTATCCATGCATGAATGAAACCAACAAATGAAGGATCATAAATAATTAGGTGAATCTGTTTGCATTTGTAGTAATATGTATGCGAATTTTTTTCTCATTTTTATACATCATCAAATAACTATTTACAAACAATTTACATTTAGTTATAAATGTTCTAAAAATTGATGAAACTAAAGGATTTCAATATATTATATAATGTGAATACAAGTATTTTTAATGTTATTAATATTAAAGTCTTCATGTTATATTAATTATGAAAAATTATTATGCATTTTATCAGAAGAATTAGCATCCTCTGATTTTGGTGTCTGTGGGTGTCCTAATAGCAGACCGTAATTAAAATCAAATGAAATATTGATTTGAGATTTCCCCAATTGCTTGATGTAGGCATTCAAAGCTGTAAATTTTCCACTAAGTATTGCATTTAATATGTCCCTGAGGAGCTGGTATTTTGTGTGTTCATTTTTGTTAAATTCCAGAAACTTTCAGATTTCTATTCTAATCTCTTCAGTGCCCCACTGGTCATAAAGCAGTGTGTTGTTCACTCTTCATGGGTTTGACCTTTTTTTTTTTTTTTTTTTTTTGCTTTAGCTGTTTAATTCTAAGTTTATTCTGTTGTGGTCTGAAAAGATATGTGAATTCAATTAATTTTCTTTCAATTTGGACAGAATTTCTGTGTGACATAGGATAGGTTCTATTTTGGAGAATCTTCCATGACCTGCTGTGAAGAATGTATATACTGATACTGAATGTATGTTCTGTAGATGTCTGTTAGGGGTAGGTGGTCAATGTAGTTATTTAGGTCTTCAGTTTATTGGTTGAGTTTTTCCAGTATAACCAATTGATGGATGACAATGATGGGTTGAGATGTGTTTTTAGGTTGTGTAGTATTTGGTTGATGATGTAGGGTGGTCCAGGATTCAGGGCATTGATATTTACACTTGTTATATCCTCCTAATTGAGAGTTGCCTTTCTCAACATGTAATGTCTCTTCCTACTAATTTTAATTTGAATTCTATTTTATCTTATTTTAGTAATTCTACTATGGCCTGTTTATGGAGTCCATTTACTTGAAAATTTTATTTCCAGCCTTTCAGTTTGAGTACGTTTGTTTTTGTCAATAAAATGTATCTCTTGTGGACACTGGATGGCTGTGTCTTGTTTTTTGATACTAGTATCTGATCTGTTTTCTAATTGGTAATTTAATTCCATTGATATTGAAAGTTAAGACTGAGAAATATGTTATGTTATAGCCCTGCTGTTAGGAGCTGTGCCTCATCTACTGTTAATATATTTACCTTGTTCTCTGGTAGGGAGCATTTTATATAACCAGATCCTGTTCTTCTTGATCTTCTCTATATAGGGTATATTTAATTAACTTCTACCCTGCTTATTTGGTGGAGATACATTGTTTCAAGTTTTCTTTGTCATGAAATATTTTTATATATCCTTTAAATGTAAAGGAGAGTTTGGCTTGGGACCATATTCACTATTGGTAGTTGTTTACCCTTAGTGTTTGTCATATATTATGCCAGGCTCCCCTTTTTATGCCTAGAAAAGTTGAGCATTTCTTCATGAGTCTAATGACCATTTTTATTTCCTCTTCAGAGAAGTCTCTCTTTAAGTCTTTAGCCCACTTAGTTATCGAGTAGTTGTTTCTTTGAGGATTTGTTGTCAGGTGATTTAATTTTTTGAGTCCTAAGTATAATTTAGATATAAGACCTCATCCGTTTTATGACTCGTGAAGATATTCTCCCAGAACGTGGGCTTTCTATTGATCTTGTTAGCTATGACCTTTGCCTTGCAGAAGCTCCGATGTTTCATGCAATCCCAATTTTCCAAACTTTCTTTGATTTCTTTTGTTTCCAGTTCTCTCTTAAGAAAATTTCGGCTTGTGCTAAAAAGCCCTAGACTTTCTCCTATTCCTTCAGGTAATGTTTTCATGGTGTCTTCTTTTATTTTGAGGTGTTTGATCTATTTGGAGTTGATTCTCCTGCAGGGTATTATATACAGATCTAGCTTTAGTTTTCTACAGGTGTTGAAGCAATTTTGTCAACACCATTTACTCAAAAGGCTGTCTTTCTTCCATTCTAATTTTTAGCCCCCTTGTCAAAGATTACGTGGCTATAGGTCAGTGGGTTTATTTCTGAGTCTTCAGTCTTATTCCATTGATCCTCAGGTCTGTTCTTGTGCCAGTAACAAGCTGTGTTTTACTATGGCTTTTTAGTAGAGTTTGAAATTTGGAACTGATAGTGCTCCAGTGCTGTTCTTTCTGCTATGGATTGGCAAACCCAGAGCTAGCATTATACTTAATGGTGAAAATTTAAAGCCATTTCTTATAAATTCAGGAATGAGATAAAAAGTCTGCTCTCTCCACTACTCTTCAACTTTGTATTAGAATGCTAGCTGGGGCAATAATACAAGATGCAAACTTAAAGGTCTCCAAATAGGGAAAGATGAAGTAAAACTCTCCCTCTTTGCAGATGATATGATCCTGTATTTAAAGAACCACATGGACTCCACTCCCAAATTATTGAGCTCATCAGAAACTTTGGCAAACTAGCCAAGTATAAAATTCACCCTCAGGAATCAATGGCTTTCCTGTATTCCAATAATGTTAAGATTGCGGGTGATATTAGGAAAGCAACCCCTTTTTAAAAGCCACACAAGAAATAAAATATCTAGGAGTTAAGAAGGACCTCTATGAAAGACATTTTCAAAACCTGAAAAAGAAAATGAAAGCAGAACTAAGGAAGTGGGAAACCACCCATGCTCATGGATTGGGAGGAATAACACCATGAAAATGGCAATACTGCCAAAGGTTATATCCAAATTCAATGTGATACCTACCAATATCCCAATCTCACTCTTCAATGAAATAGAAGTAATCCAAAAATACATATGGAACAATTGAAAACCCAAATAACACTGAGGTTTTTTTAGTGATTCTCATTTTGTATTAACACTTTGATTCTAGAAAGTAATCTACGGATTTTAACTTTCTTCCCTCCCTTTGGATAAAGCTCAAAAAACCCTGCCTCTAACTCCCAAGACACTTAACTCTTAGGTCTGGACAATTGTTCTTAGATAGTGGATTACTTAATTGTATTTTGAACGCATAAAACATGCATATAGAAATCTCACATTTTGATCTCATGAGAAAACAGCCTTTACTCCACTCTCAGATTTATTTCCTGAAATGCATTTTTAAAGAGAATATGTTTTCATTTTTAGATGAAAGGCTTGTAGGAAACTATTTTCATAACCTGGCTCCTCCTCCTGCACCTCAACACCTAAAACACAAATTTCAAAACGCATTTAAAAGAAACAATACAAAAACCAAACACTGGGAATGCTCAGATGCAGAACATTTTACAAAACCCAGAATATAACTCTGCTGTCTGAGGGAGGGGCTCTCTGAATAAATTAACAAACAAACCCAAAAGAGCATCCAGGAGTATCGGATGGGAGTGTCCCTGGCTGCTACTCCATGGACAAGGAGCATGGAATGGCTTCCTAAGCCTGCTGGCGAATGCGTGGGGGAAAGTTTCCTTGCCAGTCTGAGTACAAAAGTTGGCATCACCCTGCTTGGGCCTGTCTTTTTTGTCTTTTCCCCACAGCAGAACAAAATCAACCCCTCCTCCACGGCTGATAAATACTGTACAAACTGATCCACAGAGTGGCATCTGTTCAGTCTGCACTCCTTCCTAGGTGGGTGGACCTTGTCCCGTAGTATGCGTGTACTCCCAGGGGCTGATCCTCATGGACCTGGCCCAAGGGACAGGGGGGTGCTAGATGTGAGTCAGTGGCACTGTGTTATTCATGCAGCAGCTGCCAGGTTGCTGCCCTAGCCCAACAACAGGTGCACCCTGATCTTCTTCCACAGTCCCAGGCGAGGGGTGCTCACAACGGCCCTAGGTGGGCAGGCTTCCAGTAGGATCCTACTTCACCAGAGGGACCAGCATGCCTGATTAAGTGGCTGCAGCCTGAATTAATTATTAATTATTTAATTGTTTAATGGAGCAGTATTTTTGCCAGTTGTGAGGCTTGAACTCTGAGCCTGGGCACTGTCCCTAAGCTCTTCAGCTCAAGACCAGTGCTCTACCACTTGAGCCATAATGCCACTTCCAGCTTTATCTGCTTATGTAGTGCTGAGGAATTGAACCCAGGGCCTCATGCATGCAAAGCGAGCACTCTACCACTGAGCCACCTTCTCAGCCCTGGAGCAGTTTTAAAGAAAATGATTCACATTACTGTATGATATTATTGGAGAGTAACTTTTCTTCCATATGTGCCCAAAGCACAATGAAATGTAAACAGATTTGAACTCACGGTTGGAAGAGTATCCTACATACCACTATAAGTATTGTGACATTTGTCCAAATTGACAGAACAGCTTTCTAGGACCTCTAACCTGCTATTTCATAGACCTTTTGTAGCCACCTTATTTCCCCATACAGGCATGGCCTGGCTTCCTTGCCGCTCCCTGTGCATTTAACAGTTCAGTAATATGCAGTAGGCTCTCTTGTACAGCACCCTGTCACTCTGTTATCCCCCCACAGAACACGTATGCACAATGCTTCAGATTGTAGGCTTAAAAAACATAATTAGGATTCATGAATACTAGATTATATAAAAAACACTAACATTTTAATAAAGTTAGAAAAATAGAATGAGCATTTTATAACCATCAGGACAAAAAAAATACAGGTTTTCCCAGGAATGGGGGAAGGAATCTCTAAATCTAGATTGGCTTCTAAGTTGCCTTCAGAAAAAATTCTGCCTCAGAGTCCTAAAAGGGATTTACTTCCTCATTAAAGACAGGGTTTTCTTCCTGAGTCCAAGGAGGGACAGATTCTAATTTCTCAATTGGAAACTGGATCCCCTTCAGGAGGACAGATTGGTCAGGATATTCTGTGAAGAAAGATTCCCTTTCCTCAACTGAATCTAGATTTTGGACCTCACTTATTGGTTTTCCTGAAGATACACTGGGGTCATTTTCCATTAGCATACATTTACACTGCATACCAAGACATGTCTTTTTTACTTGTTTGGAGCTAATCTAGGTGGATTATCAACATCAATGGAAGATATTCTGGATCATCTTCTTCCTTGGCAGTAAGTGCAGCTACTCCTGCTTCACATGTGGGGTTCAGAACCAGTGGGATGTCCACAGGACTCAAAACCTGCTTGGGCCTTTCTATATATTAAAAAAACACCCTCTATGTTCACATGCCTTCTGGAGATCAGTAATGTTTTCTGATCTCCATGAGTCATCATAAACGACATCACTGATGGGTTCTTTATCTGGAGAACTGCAGGAGCTGCTCTACTGTGATACAAACCTGAGAATGGAAATAGGTACAGGAGTCTTAGAACTCAAGAAGTTAAGGTGTGACAAACTTTCATGAGAATCTAATGGGGGAAGCTGTAGAACTTGAGTTTGGACTGAACACTGATGAGAAGTTAGCATGTTTCTAATGAGTGGCTACTTCCACGTTCCTTCAAAGGAGAACAGATATTACCTGGCAAAGAATATCCATAAAAGGATATTTTGCCAAGCTGGGGAGTACTAAGGGCTCTATGCCCATCCTGCCCATGCCTAAAGACCCAAGTTCCATCCATATTCACCAGCTCTGAGGTTTCTAAACAAGGACTTCTTCCATTTTTTCTTGGTCTCATGGGCCATGCGTTCTTCTAGCTGGTCCAGAAGAATATGTAAGCAGAAGAGCAAGTCTAAAGAGGGCATCTTGAGCTTGACATACTGTGTAAGTTCTTTCAGGGTGTCATGGTTCTTGTTCTCATAGAAATCATCAAGGTAGAAGTCCATCCACATAGGGAAGATGGAACAAACTAGGCTATGGGCAGATTGGTGACAAGGAAAATGAGAGCCTTTCCTCCCCATCCTGAGCTTTGTACTATAGCCTCTTTCTGGCGGGACTTGCATGTTGTAGGAAGAGACTCCTGCAAGCAGGATGCTCCTCACAACCCACTTCTAGAAATTTCTCAAATATAATCATCTAAAATTCTCCCTATGTTAGGAGGAGAAGGTTGTTTCCCCTCTTGATCTGACTTGCTATACATACCCCCCTCGTCATCCATGAGAGTCCAAAACCACAACCACACCCACACTGTGTAATCTGCTATCCACTGAAGTGCCAAGCCTCAACCCCCTGGTGAAAATCACAACTGGTGTGCAAAGAAGGAAGTTGACTTTGATTCAGACACCTCAAAGATACCCAGTTTTCAAAGACAGAACTTCTCTTTGTGTCAACGTCCACTTACTTCTTCATCTTGTTCATCTTCCTCCCAGTTACGGTAGAAGGATCTGTACCAATGGGAGGAGAGAAGGAAGTTAACTCTATGCTTCTCCTTTTCTGAACTAACAGGACAGACATGGGACTGGTTAAGTCACATATGGTAATGTAAACATAACAGACAAAAAGTAGAGATATGTCTACACAATTTCATGGAAATTCTGTGAGGATGCTTATCAGCATTTGTCCAAATAAATGTCCCATGGCTCATGCCTCTAATCCTACTAATCAGGAGGGTGAGATCTAAGGATCACAGTTTGAACCCAGTCTAGTTTGTAAAATTCTAAAGACACATCTTCAATTAACCAGCCAAAGGCCAGACCTGGTATTGGAGCTTAAATGGTAGAGTGATATGAACAGAACAGCACTCAGGCCCCAAGTTCAAGTTCCATTCTTTCTTCCATCTATATTCCTTCAAAGGCCTCCAAGATAGTGATTTCCTAGGTGAGGGTGGATGTTGGGTGACACTGGCTCATTCCTTTAATCCTAGTCTCTCAGCAAGCAAACTGTTAAGGCTCCACTAGCTTCTGAGGAAAATGAAATGTTCTGGCAGGCCACTCGTAAGGAGTTATCCAGGGAGTGCACTTCTTTGTCTCAAGCCAAGCTCCTGTGATAAAACCCCATTGAAACAGTCTCAGAGAGGTACCAAGTATTCCAATAATCTGCCAGGGGGTCTCATCAGTCCTGGATTTGAATGAGGAACACTCACTTTTTAAACAATATCCAGCAACTGCTCCATTGTCTCCCACTCTCTATAGTGGCGGTGGAAGTTTCCAACATAGAAGAGATCACCTTTCTGGTAGGCAGGGATCAGGTCCATTACCAGTATTTCCAACAAGCCTGAGTCCAAGCTCCATATATTATAAGGCACATTCAGGATTTGAGCAGACTCATTGTCACACTAAGGTGGTAAAAAGAATGAATCTTTGAAACATGGAAATGGGAGTACACTTCAAAATGAGTAATAGAGTAATAGGATTGAAAAGTACACAGTAAATATTTTATCAATATACCCATATAAAAACACAAGAAGAAGCCTGTACTGTGGGCTAGAATGAGATTAAATAGGTTTCCTGTCATAGTTACACCTGACCTGAGTTGACTTGTGATTCCCTTTATTTCTTCTTATAAAAAGGCCTGAGACATTGGATTCGTGGTTTGGCACTGATCCAATGTCTGCAGTATCGAGTGAGGCACTCACCCCTCTCATGCCTGGGACCTGATTCTCTTGAACTTTGAAAGCAATACAGGAATGTCTTTCTTGTTTCTGAGCCACAGGCCAAGTGAGCTGGCTAGAGCTGACTGTAAGTTACAGTTGCCTGGGTCTCAGAGTTCCATATTCTATTCCATTGTGAGGGAAGTAGTGTCATCTCTCAGAGCCCAATGATCTAAGCTGCTTACTCACATAAGACCATCCCAAAGAAAAACGGGAGGCTGAAATTTCCCCTCCCACATCACTCTATACAAATGTGGACATTGTCAAATCCCAACATCCTCAGGTAGGCCTAGGAACCAGCATGGTCTCAGCCTCAAGGAAGCTTTCCTAGGTGAGATCCATGCCTTATTCCTTATTTTTCACTATTCCTCTTGTTCTGCAAAAATCATTTTGCCTCTTAGGGCCCTCTCAGCCTGCCATGTGCTTTTTGCATCTACTTCCTAGGACACTGTTTGGTTCATGTTTCCTAATCTTTTGTTTGCTCTTGAAGCCCCTGTGTGCTGTAATCTGCCCAAAAGACAAATACTTAGAGGTGGGAACAATCATAAAAATATTGAAAAAAATTTACACATATAGTCAGACATTTTTACACGTGTACATTTTTTTAAGATAAAAGACTATTTTTGATATTTTTGTCATATTTTATGACAGAGGGGAAGGGGAGAAGGGAAGAGGTGCTGCATTGTCTTCTCATAATTCAATGATTATTTTTTTTGAATGGGTGTCCAGTCGTGGGGCCTGAACTCTGGGCCTGGGCGCTGTCTCTCAGCTCTTCAGCTCAAGGCTACCAATCTATCACTTGAGGCACAGCGCCACTTCTGGATTTTTTCTTTTTTTGCTTACGTGGTGCTGAGGAATTGAACACAGGGCGTCATGCATGCAAGACAAGCACTCTACCACTGAGCCACCTTCCCAGCCCCTCAATGATTATTATTTAAAACTATAGTTGAAGGAATGTAAGATTTAAAGATAAAAACCGTGCTCCTGTTCTTTTTATAAGCTAGTTGTTTATAAAGTATTCCTCACTAAAGTCTTGTCACCTGTGTCTCATGAACTATCCTCCTCCTTCAAAATAATCAAGAAAAACCTTCACAAATAAGTGGGCTGTTGTCCAATCTCTGGATAAGAATTTAAGATACAATATTGCCTGTGACTCTGTGTGTGTACATCTCTGTGGGAGTGTTTGTGTGTGTGTGTGTGTGTGTGTGTGTGTGTGTGTGTGTGTGTGTGTGCCCATTTTTACTTTGACTTGTGGAACCATGTTATCTCAGAAAGCCTCAGGGCACTAATGGGATGAAAAGCTTGTTAGATTTTAAGGCTAAGATTAGGGCTGGGTCTCATTCCTCTTACTGTCTCCGTTGATTTAAAAAAGAAATCCTCCTTTATCTTTAAAACATACCCAGGAAGAAGCAGGTTATTACCCTACCAGAGAGAAAAGAGGCTGTGACCCTGAAGTGCTTAAGGCAATTCAGCAATAACCTTGCCACTAATATCCACTGTGGGAGTAGAGAGGGTTATTAGATATCACTAAAAGAATGTCCCACATGATCTTATTTTGTAGTAGATATCAACAGGGAAGCATTCTCAGGTGATGGAGTCAAGCAGGAGTTCAGTCTATTTTACTGCAGTGGAGGTGGTCTGAGTGATGATGTGGATTTCCTCCAGGTGACTGTCAGGCTGTCGTTGAACTTTACCCATTAGGGTGTGCAGCAGCAGCAGCAACAGCAGCAGCAGCACAGGGTCTCTAAGTGGCTCCAAGGGACAGTCACACCTCGTGCTGAGCTGCAAATTCCTACACAACCTGGTTAAGGACACATGGCATAGGCTTGGCAGGCTGTGACCCCACTAGATTTTAAAACTATTTAGACAATAGCCCAGGACAATTTACCAAGCTGACAACATTTTAAATTTGATAGTTCTTTTAATAGGGCTAGGATTTTCTAGGCAGATATACAGGGCTCAGGCCTGTACTATTATTTCCCATGTCTTTTCCTTCTGTCTGTTTTGCCACATTTTAAAAAAAGTGAATCTGGTCCCTTGTTCTTAAAAGGGATGTTGGGCAAAGATTCAGCTTCTGTCACTTCTTCAAGCTGACTCAGGGATGTTGATCCTAGTTAGCCAGGAACCTATAAACATAGCCTATTTTACAAAGAGGTTATCAGGGTTAAATGTCATTAAGAACAATATTTTAACTTTTAACAAATGCACAGACCTTTTTTCTGGCTACAGCAGTGGAGCTTATTTAGACTTCTAGTTTACAAAAGGATCTTTCTGGATGGCATAGGAATGTGATCTCTAGTAATCCTAACAATGCCTCAGTTACCTATGTAGGCCTTCAGACTGATATCAATAGAAACACACTCTCAGGTTTACAAAGTTTTTTTCCTGAGCAGATGAATTTCATGTAGCTGGCATCAGCTCAAAATTTACTGCCAATTAGAGTTTTTGGCACATACAGGGGTTGGGATCAAAACTATCTTCCACATTTTAAAACCTTAACTTTTTAGTACTATCACAGATGACTGAAGAGTTCCTGTCCCTTACAAGGTAGATAGACATAGACAGTAGGCATGCTTACAAACTATGTTCCCATGAACTCCTGGCTCTGACCAATTTTTGAAAAGCCACACACAAATGACTCTAGGATCTGACATTATTTCTGCCATACAAGCAGTGGCTTATGGTGTCTGGATGCTCCTCCATTGTTTTCATCCCAGGAGTGTCTTCTCCACACTGGGAAAAATGCCTCATTGGCATTTCCCTTAGTTAGTTGCTAAACTTGAACTCGGGGCCTGAGTGCTGTCCCTCAGATCTACAGCAGGCTATCGCTCTGCCACTTTGAGTCCTAAAGAAACTCTGCTTGCTCTTTCAGCCATCTTTTGGCTGAGTAGAAGTGACAGTTTCACAAGGACCTTTTTCTGCCTGGGCTGGCTTGGAACCAGTTTGTAGATCAACAATTCTCATAAAAGGCCACTCTCATCCACTTAAAAGCAACAAGGTGTTCAACATAGAAGTGTCTTTTAAGCATGTTCTTACCTGAAAAGTACTAAGAGCCAAAGTTACATCTGATAAACTTACAAGAATCCTCACTCCTTTTTGTGGACCTGCTAGGAACTGTTACAAAAAAAAAAACCTATGAGAGCAAACTGAAATAGGAATTAAGCAATTATTTTGGTAATCCTAATTTTTCCTTTAGCATTTTGAGGTAAATGTTTAGAACGTTTTTACTTTTAAACTTTATATCCAGAAATCAATTCCTAATTTGTTATCTCCGTTTTAATATTCTATATTTTAGTTTTTAGTTGCATTTTGAAAAATCCCTTGACCTCTCAAGGCTAGGTGTCACTCATTTTCTCTTGGATGCTTGTTTTAAAACAGATACACATGAAAACTTTTAAACTCAAATAAGAATTTTTTCTTATTGCAAAAATTACAATCACAATCACTGTACCAAGAAGCTAGACTTAACACCATTTAAAAAAAAATATCCAATAGCAGAATATCATTGAGAACAAATCACATTATATAAATAAACTTTTTAATCCTTTTTAAAGGCCTTCTTAATTTTAATTTTAACATATCCAAGGGACAGTTTTAGCAATGATAATCCGATCATTACATCATTCAGTTTTACCATCATGTTTCCAGTGTCTATCTGAAGGTAAGGTACAAAATAAAGATGAGCCACTTTGCCCTTCCTGTGTAATGGGCACGCACCCAATCCAACTCTTTAGGGTTATATGAACTGCATTTGTGCCAGCTTGCCCTCTTTCACCATGCATGGTTCCACTGTGCATGACCAGCTGAACTGCACTTCTGCATGTTCACCCTTCACTCCTAAAGATAGTTCTTCTCTTGTCTTCTAAGTTTCTCCTTGTTGTTAAGCCAGATATCTTTATTACAGTGTAAAGAGACTTATGCATTCTAAAATACCAGATTTTCTAATTTTCAAGTTAAAGAATCCTTAAAATCCATTTAAAACAAAGTGAAAATTCTTTCAAAAAATTTTTGGTAGTGTCCAAACGTCATAACCTTTTGAATTTTAAATTTTGAACTAACCCAATTGTTACAGAATGCTGAAAATGTCTATCTTCAACATATTACCAAACACATACAAAACATACTCACACAGATATTTAAGCATGCAAAAATAAAAACAACTTTTACTTACATTTTCTAAAATTTTCAAACAAAAATTTAAGACAATATTTCTTTTAAACTAAGTATCTTTGTTGAGTTTCATTTTTCAAGGGCTTGCTTTACAAAGGCATTTCTCCAATTAGTCTTTTGAATCCCTTCTGTTGGAGGAATGCTGGGGGGATGGTCACCTGAAACTAAACTGGCCTGATTTTTATCCAATTTTATACAAGAGCAGTTTACATTGTCAGGACTAGCTGAAAAGTGAAACCCAGCCACACAGCCTTCTCTGTGACTGAGCTCAGCTGGAGGCTGGAGCTTTTATTTCCCCAGAGATGTTCAAATAAATAACAAAATCACAAAAACCAAAAACCCACATTAAAGCTCGTACCAATTCTAAAACAGAACGAGACAACTCAACACCCAAAGGCTGAGTTTATCCCTACCAGAACTCTGTGCCGTTCTCACTCAGCAAGCTGAATCCAGAGTCTGCTGAATGAGCATGCTACTCTCACCCAGAACTTCCCTACCTCAAGAAACAGAACAGAGAACAATCAGGTCTCAGTGAATGGGGTGATGTCTCACCAACTTTTGTTGACCCAGGGGCCTTCCAAAGTGGAAGAGAAGTCCCAGTCATTTTGGAACAAGGGAAATAAGTCCCTAGCGGCCATCCCCTCAGACTGACTGATTTTCCCCCATATTCAGACCCTCCTGGGCCAAGAACAAAGGCTAATATAAACTCCAAATGACAAACAGAACACTCAACACAAAGAATTTACAAAGACACACTGCATCATTGTAAATTGTAAACAAGAAAGTGCCGAACTACATACGGAGAGTTTCCCCCAAAATGGAAAACTTCCCAATACAGATGGAAAACTTCCCACAAAATGTCTGCATGAAAGTGCGAGACTACAGACAGAAAATTTCCCAAAAATATCTGTACTAAACAGCAATCTACCAAGAGGGGTATGGGGACATCTTCTCAAAGAACCCCGTTGGCAGTCTTATAGCGCGTCTACCAAGAGTCCTTGCCAACCAGAATACAGACCCTGTGGGAAACCAGAATTACAGATACAGAAATTACAGGCAACCAAATATGCAGAACAGCAGTGCCTTGACTTAACAGCTGTTTTTGTTTTTTGATTCTCTGTGGTGGGGCGTCTGGATGGTTTTATGAGGGAGATTCCACATGAACCCCCAGAAATGTTGTACAGACTTGAGACGCCCAAAAGACCCCCAGAGACCACGACCAATATGAACAGCATAAGAGTCTTTTATTTGCAAGCTCAAGCTGGTCTTCTGTGCACTCACTAACCGGTGATAATAAGAATCCCTGAGCACAACATCAGCACAGTTTTATAGTACTGAACAAACAAATTTAGGGAATTTTCACACAAGCAGTTACATGATTGGTTTGAGTCCACCCAAACCACACTGCCTTTTCTCTGAACTATTGGTATGTACTGTTCCTGGAACACTTGGGAAAGTGTTTTGATTTCTTAAGGGTGGGCAGGGTTGGTGGCAACCTGTGGTTTTTTTCTCTCTCTTGGTATTACTCTGAGGGAAGCCTAGCACAAGATGGTAGGGTTAATCTTAAATTAGAGTTATTTTGGCTCTTCAGCCTGAATAAACCAAAGCATACAACATACAAAGCTTTGGTAAAACACAGGTCTGGCTTACACTGTTGGACCAATAGGAGTGTATGTCTACTGCTGTTGCAGGTGTGTCTTAAGGTGTGTGGAGTTTTTCATCCTGATGATCTTGCAATGATGAAATTGACTAACTACACAATTACCTGGGCATAGCCCTGCTGAGACTTTTAATATTAAGTCACAGGTTAACAAAGAACAATATTTAAAATGAAATATATTGAACAACCAGACATGGTGACCAAAATAATTTTTACCTGATTCAGTGTATTTTTTACATGCTATATCATATGTACAAGTTCTTCATTTCCTTCTGTGTCATTATGTTGTCTTTCCTTATTTTGGTTTTGTTTTCAGAACCATGGTATAAGAGGGCATTTCTTATATTTTTGTTTTATAGTCTTCAGAAAGTTTACAGTTAAATAGGCTTAAGTTTCTTTTGTTAGAAAATTAAAAGCACATTGGATGGGGTCTTTATCATAATTTTGTTATGATAAAAAATACGTTTTTATTTCTGGCATTTTACCTGTATAATCTCATTTTAATCTTTTCCAAAGGACACTTTAGTGGAAGGAGGAAATTCAAAATGGATTCTGTTAGAGAATTTCTTTTTCATGTTTTTTTTGGGGGGGGTCCAGTCGTGGGGCCTGAACTCTGGGCCTGGGCAGTGTACCTCAGTTCTTCAGCTCAAGGCTAGTGCTCTACCACTTGAGCCACAGTGCCAATTCTGGCTTTTTTCTTTTTTGCTTATGTGGTGTTGAGGAATCGAACCCAGGGCCTCATGCATGCAAGGCAAGCACTCTAACACTGAGCCACCTTCCCAGCCCCCTGGTAGAGAATTTCTGTTGCTAAAAACTCTGGTACATAGTAAGGTAAGCAACTCAAAAATTATTTATTATGGAGGTGAGTTGAAAGTCATCTAACACTCTTTCCTCAATGAAAAGAGAGGATTTAAAATAACTAATATTTTTAAAGTTAATGGGCACAAATATGTAAGAATTTTCTAGAAATAAAATGATCATTCATGAAACCTTACTGATACTTCAAAGAATGGTTTCCAATAAGAAGAATCACCTTCATACATTTTCACACAATGTGTATCTGCCTGGTAACAGAACCCCAAACTAGAATAAAGCATCTAATAGCTGTCTAATTTTTGTTGCCTTTTTGCAAGACTGCTTTCTTATCATATTGATTAGTATGAATTCTATGGCCAGTACAATATCACATATCTCATAACAGTTACTAGATTGGACCTTCATGGATGAGATGGTGTGGGATTCTGGTGGAGCCCTCTCTGGTGAAAAGGGGGAGTTGGTATTGGCACAGTCTCTGTAGTGGAGCATGGTGAGTCTTAGGGAGTGAAGACCAGTCTGTGTTGGGCTTTGAGACCACAGGGAGGAGACAGGAAGTACTAGACTTGTTAGGGCCCTGGTCTCTTGTAGAGTATGCGGTACTTTAGTAAGAAGGCTGGGTCACAGGGCTGGAGGCTGATTGGGGCAGAGCTTTGAGAAGGAAGAACAAAGCTACAAAGGAGGAGGTTACTTAGAGGAAGGGTTCTGGGGGAGCATTGTGAGCCCTTGTGGGATATGTAGGATGAGGTTTTCCATAAGGCAAGGCAGTGAATGTAGGCAAGAGGCTGACAGAATGTGGGGATTCTGGTGCAGGAATGCGGAGCTATGAGGGAGAGGCTTTTCAATGTCTGGCCTTGAGAGGTCAGGGTGGTAAAAGGAAGACATGGACTAGTAAGGGGCGGGGATTCTGGTGGACAATGGCAGGCCTTTGGAGAGTATGTTAGGGTGGAAGTTGGGTTTCCTGAAGAGAAGAGTGCAGTCACAATGTATGGAGGAGATTTTCAGAACCGGAGCTTTGTGAGAGCACTGATAGGATGCAGTGCACCAGAATGGTTAAGATGGGGTTTCTGGTATAGTCAGTCACCACTTTGAAAAGAGGAGTAATGTTGGGTGGGGATTTCAGTATTGCAAGGCAGGCCATGGTCTTTGTACAGGGTTTCCAGTAGGGCAAAGCAACCTTCAAAAAGGGAAAACGGAGGGACAGGGATTTACAGTTGAGCCTGGTGAGGCTTCCAGATGGAGGCCATCTGATGCAGTTGTTTCTAGTGGAGCAATGTGGGTGTTGAGAGATGGGATAGTGTGTTGGGGGTATTCTAGTGGGTTTTTTCTGGAGAAATGCAGGGCTTGGAGCCATGGGGATAGTTGGAGGAGGGGCTTTGAGAAGGAGTGGAAGGGATATAAAGGTGTAGATAATTATGGGCAGGGTATCTGGTAGAGTAGGGTGTGGATCTGAGGGAGGAGCCAATAGGGGTCGGGTTCATCTGAGGAGTAAGGCAGGGCATTGAGAGAACACTTGTGGGAGGTGGTGAGGCTTGTGGTAGAACAGGGCTGGCTTTCTAGGCAGGAGATGGGCTGTGTGAGAAGCTTCTAGCCAAGCAAGGTGAGGCTTCAAGGGCAGTTATAGGGAGGTGAAGGGTTTTTGGTATTGCATGATGGGTTTTGTAAGAAGAAGTAAGTTCAAGGCTGGGTTTGAAAGGTTAGTCCAGTTTGAAGTAGGCTAGTTATGGGCGGAGGTTCTGATGAAAATAGGAGAGGATCGAGGGAGAAGGCTAGTTGGTATGAAAGGGAAGGGAGTAGCTTGGATGTACTAGGAAAGGGAAGCAATGTGACTATGAGGGAATAGAGTAGTGAGGGTGGGGTATCAGTGAGCTTGCAAGATGGTTTATTGCAGTCATCAAAATGGTGATTTAAGCAATGTGTCTTTATCATTGGATGCATCGATGTTAAAACATATCTAAGAATGTGAAGCACTACTATACAGACCCTGAAGAAACTCAGAAGGATCTGTGAAATTATGTTGGAATAAAATTAATGACTAATTACAGTAGGAATTGATTTTCACTCGGCCCATAAATACTTTCCAGAAGAAAAGGCTACATTGAAAAATAAACAATTAAAAGGAAGCAGGCAGGCAGATCTTGAAGTAAACATTATCCAATGAACAACAGCTATTGAGGAATGATTGCAATCTTCTTTTACCTAAGTTACAGTTACTGACCTATATTCTTCCCTAATGCCAAATCAAAAAGCCATGAAAATGCAGTAATTATTGTCAAGGCCTTAGACTTTACAGAAAGAATTCAATGAATGTAGTTCTAGAAAGTATAAAGATAGATGTTGTAGCTAAAGATTGAAGAAAATATCCCCATCTCTGGCCCTCCAGGGTGAGAAAGGTTAAGCCAAAGCATAATGAGAATGGACAGAAGTACAGTAGTGCATACCAGTAGTCCCAAGATACAATGATGAAGGTGTATCGGGGGAGAAAATCAACAAGATCATAACAGGACTTAGCACTGGAGAGTAGAGAAAAGAGCAGTGAAAATTCAAGGAGAATTACAAAGGATGCCCTTGCATATATGGCAGTAGAGCACATCACATTGGGGTCTAAAGTACGTGTAAGAAACTACTTCTGCTCATAAGGTGTCACAAGAAGTGATGAACGTACGATTTACAGGATATTGAATAATCATAAAAGTCTTGCTTCAGTAGTGAAGAGTTAAACCTTGATAAACTCTGTTTTGAAACACCTAACAAACTATAAAAACAAGACAAGAAGATTCAAAATGTGTATGTTACTTGACTGTTTGCAATAGTAGAGATAAAAAAAATCAAATCACATAATGTGGATGCAAAAGAATAACATTATTAAGGTAATCTTTAAACAATACACATTTTATGTGAATAGTCCTGATTATAAATGATTTGTTTTTCTTAGAGATTTTGGATGCACAAAAACAACAAAAAACAAAAACAAATAAAAGCAAAAGACACTTGGCAATAGAGCTGGCTGCCAGTGCCTTATCCTTATTTCTAGATAGTCATGAGCCTGAGATTGGAAGATCATAGTTCACCGATGGCTGGGGTAGCAATCCATGAGACATTTATGTTCAATTGTTTAATCAAAGACAGATTGAAACTTTGGATCAAATAGTACAGACTCAGTCAGTCATTAGTGAAAAAACCAAGCAAGAGTTTGAGGCTCCAAGTCAAGTTTCATTACTGGGTGGCACGCGTGCGCACGCGCAGACACACACACACACACACACACACACACACACACACACACACACACACACAAATGGAATGAGAGAGGAAGAGGGAGAAAAAAGGGAATATTAAGAGTTTAAAATGTGAACCTGTCTTCCAGGATTATCCTAAGCATTTATTAATAAAAATGAAGGAAACCATGGAACCTAGATTCCATGACTATTTTCCCAAGTCTTTCCATTTTCTTAAGAAAGGGGCTGTGTCATTCTTTCTGATAGAAACATAAAATTTCATTGTGTATATATACCACCTTTTCTTGAACTATTCATATATAGAGGGGCTTCTAGTTTGGTTCAATATCTTAGATATGGTAATAATGCTTCCAAAAACATAGTAAGTTTTAGCTTGAGATCATTTCCACAAATGCCCAGGAGTGGGATTGCTGGCTCCAAAGCTATGTACATTTGACCTTACAAAATGATGCTAATTGAAATGAACTCCAAGGTATGGAAACAAGTCATTTTTTTCAGATGTCAACCTTGATATCTCTAAAATAGTGTATCTAGATCTTATTTTATTTCATTTGTCTTTTTCAATTGGTTTATCCGCTGCAATCTCTGTCTTAATTCTGGTACCTTTCATTTTGTATATATATTTATCTGATTTTGAGAAGGAAAAGAAAAACATAGTGATGAAAGGAGTACAAAGAGCGACCCACTGCAACAATGATATTCACAAGACACTATGTCAGAAATGAACTTGACAACCTTGCGTGGGAAGAGGGGTAGGAGGTGGGAAAGGATATGATAACAACGATGGAGTGGGTAACAATATTCAACAAGGAATTTACCTTACTCATGTAACTCTACACACTCTGTAAAGTATCTTTGAAATAAAATAAAATTCAAAAATTGAACCTATCCTAAAAATAATATCCTTTTCAAGATAATACATCTCTCACAGTACTTGTGAGAGATTCTAGAGTCAAGCTGTTAGACCTGAAAAGGGATAGATTAGGAAGCCATCTCAAACAGCATTCAAAAGGCTGTGCTCTGGGAAGGTCAAACAGTCAAGGGAAGACAGGAGTATGAGGAGTTATTACCTCAAGGGTATTTAAGTTAGAGCTGTTGGACAATAAAAGATTAAGACTTTGGAGACAAGATGGATGTCTGTGATATAGTTGTAATGACCCTTGCTCCCTTCTTCTCCCTAACAATAAGGGATTCAATTATCACTATGTTTACAAACAATACCTCATGTTAATAATTATAACCACAAACTAGATTGATGCCTTAGTTTGTGGACATACCTGTAGCCACTGACCACCCCCTATAGTAGAATGAATATAAAGTCTGTTAAGCAGGATTTGGGGATCCAGAAGCTGGTAATAAGGCATTGGGTCCTCTGGTGTCTTCATTCCTATCACTTCCTGTGATTTCTCAGTTCTTTGGCCAGGTATCCCATTGTATTTGCTGTCCAAAGGTTGCGGTTAATGACAGTACTTATATTCTGAATACCTCAAAACAAACCACATAAAAATACTTCCTCAAAGAAGATTGACAAATGTATAGGATCACCTGGAAAGATACCTAACATCAGCAGTCAACCTGTGATCCTCTAGCAAAAAAGTGCAATTCAGGACTATCTTTACTTGTGATAATATAAGAAATGGATAATTGTCCCTTTTGTATATTTGGTATTTGGTATTGCATATATTTTCAGAAACACATATACATTGTGAAATAATGTTATTTATTTCTTAGGTCAGACCACGTCACTGGAGTGATGACCCAGTTGCCTGAATTACAAATAGGTGAGTGTGAATTGCCTAATTACGACCATTTCTCCATGAAACTCAGCAACACAGAATGAAGTATCAGGGTCAGGCCATTCCATACCTGTGAGGATTTATACCTAGATTAGAGTAATATACACCTCTCAGTATTCATGGCACATTCGTGTGTTAAAATTGTCATCAGATCAGAAAAATGCTAGAGCTTAAAGTAGAATGATGGGCAATACATTTTCAATGCAAGAGTGATATCACCCCTGCAATTATTCTCAGTGGAGAATCCTTTCTATACATTTTACTGACTTAACTTCTACTTTGTGCTTTACCATTATCAGGCAGGATCACACTGTATTGAGCTACAATACTGCAGCAACCTCAGCTGCCTTTGAATGTTACCTCCAATCTTGGTACTAAGGTCAACACTGCAACTCTAACCACATAGTTAGTGGACACACGAACTTTTCAAGCCTGGTTAACAATTGAGCTATCACTGCTCATTGCCAGTGTTAAAGATCTCACTCTTTAGATTTATTGTTTATCTTCTTATATTTCCAACACTGCCTTAGATGTTGGTTTTTGAAGTAGAACTTTTAGTTTGCATCTGATTTATGGAGGTGTTACTAATGCCAGTTAAACTGCATATATTATAATGTAAGTATTTTGATGTTTTCACATGTGAATTAAATTTTGGTAATTGAGGAAGTGAATACACATCACTCACAAAAGTTTCTTTATGTGTATTGGTATTGCCATATTGTGAGCTTCCTAAATGCCATCCATGGAAGCACATGGCCCTAATTCCATCATTTCTGTCACTGAGACAAGGCTTGGAATGTCCAGACCATTTGGCACCTCATAGTAAGAACCTTTCTACAAAGAAGGGGGAGAGAATAGCAAACAGAGCAAATGAATCTTCCAACAGTTTTTAACATATTCATTATGCTTAGCCATTAAGACCACCATAATAGTATTGTTTACCTACTCTTTTCTGTTCTAAGCAGTTTTATTTATGGATCTTTAAGAAATTATAAAAGAATAACATAAGAAATCTATATGAATCATATAAGAAATCACAAAAAATAGTCTGTTAGGTATATATACTCCCAAAGACATAATTTCAGGAAAGCATTAAGCACTTAAAATATAATGTAATGATTCTTTGTTGAAAACTTCAGCAGTTGTAGTTTATTTATTCTGATAACAAAGTTTATAAAGTAAGTTACAATAGTATTCCAAATGGAACACAGAACTAGAAACATGAAGGGTAGCACTAAAGAATATTACTGCTACCATTAATAGAGTAAGAATGAAATTTAGGCAAAACTCCTTCAGAGTAAAAGCCACAGGACACCCCCATCATTACTTTCATTGTTCATATGAAGAAAAGACCTTTTTGTAGTAGACAAATTTTCACAGATATTAACATCAATTGGGTATATATTTCTTAAGGCAATCAGGAAGGATGCTCTCACCATGTTAATTGAAGCTGACTTCTCTGGGACCTACTACAGAATGCACAGACACTATTCCAAGCACTGCACCTGCATTAGGTAATTGTAGTGCTTATGAGTGTTTTTCAAGTTAGAAAATGAATTAAATATTTTATTAAAAACAGAAGTAGGCAACAAGGTGAAGCAAATTTCCCAAATAACCAAGACTGATCAGTTCTAGACCCATAATTCAAATCCAGGTTTGCACCAGGCAAATCTGAGTATATTCTTTGTCATATTCATTACCATTCAAGAGCTATGGAGCAGATGAACCCACATTATCTTCCTATAATGGCAATAAAAATGCTTCAGAATATAGATATTTTTAAATGAAAAGGGTGTGGCTAATGAAAGTATAAGTGATCTTTATACCAAACAAAGATCAGTTTAATTTCTCATGAAATACATGAATGAACATCATTTAGATTCCACTTTTCATTACTCCTGGAGTAATTGCTTAAAGAGAACAATTCCATGTCAAAGACACTTGTGCTGATAAACACAGGCTTTTATCATGAAGTACCGTGAATACACAGTGAATACTTTGTTATGGATATATAATCCAAAAGAAATAATTTAGTGGAGGTTCTGGGAAGATGGCGGAGGAGAAGCTGGAGACTAAACAAGCTCTCGCATAGAAAGCAGTTTTAGAGGTCCAGCAAACAGTCCTAAGCCAGAGAACCACACCAAGTGTGCCTTCAAAGGACAGAGAGTTAGGCCAGAGAGGGAAAATAAAGGCAAGGAGACAGCTCTGAGCACTTGCCAGCAGCTGCCGCTGCTGCAGCAGCAGCTGTGGCGGCGGCTGCGCCATACCTGCCATATCTGAATCACAGAGAGTCTGGGATGAAGGAGCCAGACACAGAGGGTGAGCAGATTCTACTCATCACCAGCAAGAACCAACAAGGATCAGAAATCTTCATCCTTCAGTTCACAGACCAGAGACAACCCAGGAACCAAGACTCGGTGTGAGTAGAAACCTGACCTACTCACTCCTTTTTAGGGAGCAGAGGAGGGAAGGCCACCCCTCCCCCCCAGTACTGGAGATCTCTATCTTGGATACCGACAAAGCTCGGCAGAGCTACTAGCTCTAACTCAGGCCTTGGAAGTAAACTAGAGTCATTTAGCAGGTCACAGGAGCCTAACCTGAACTGCCAGACTCAGCTCTACCCAGGGAAAAGTCACCCAGCTTGGGTGCCAGCCCCAGGAGTGGCTTTCTTCACCGGGTAATCAGAGGCAGAGGCTGCCCCTCCCTTTAGCAGCCTCAACAATCAATTGAAATTCAGTAAACAGAAACCCTGAGAATGGCTCCAGGCTGGGCTCTGTGAGTTTCTCACAAACCAGCCCCCAGCAAAAGCTGCTGTTTGCTAAAAGGCCTCAACTCTACCCAGAACCTAGCCTCATCACAACATCTCCAAACTTGAGGAAAAAGCCATCTCCCTCTTTTGTGATACTCAAAGCAGAACTGATTCCCATTGAACTAACCTGGGAGGAGGAATGCAAACCTTTGAGGAAAGCAGAGCATTTTTCTGCCTGTTCAAACAAACTGATTTAAGAAACCAACCAAGCCACAGGAACACAAGCAGACCAGAGACTCCAACAAGAGGCCGGTTAAGGACACAAGGGAGATTCAGGATGTTTCCCACCCCCACCCCAAAAAATCAAAGAACTATTGTTTTTAAAGTTGCAGAGCTTCTGCAGGGCAAATGACATAGCTAGCAAGATCAATAGAAAGCCCACGGATTGGGAGAAGATCTTTACTAGCCATAAAATGGACAAGGGTCTCATATCTAAAATATACTTGGAACTCAAAAAATTAAACCCCCCAACAACAAATCCTCAAAGAAACAACTGACAAATAAATAAGTGGGCGAAAGACTTAAAGAGAAACTTCTCTGACGAAAGACTTAAAGAGAAACTTCTCTGAAGAAGAAAGAAGGATGGCCAATAGACACATGAACATCCCTAGCCATAAAAGAAATGCAAATCAAAACAACATTGAGATATCACCTCACTCCAGTTAGAATGGCAAAAATCAAGAACTCTAACAACAACAGATGCTGGAGGGGATGTGGCAGAAAGGAACCTTACTTCATTGTTGGTGGGAATGTAAAGTTGTTCAACCACTTTGGAAATCAGTATGGAGGTTCCTCAAAAGACTTCACATAGAACTCCCCTATGACCCAGCAATCCCACTTTTGGGCATTTACCCAAATGTTTACAAACAAGACCACACTAAAGCTACCAGCACAACTATGTGTATTGCAGCATTATTTACCATAGCTAAGATATGGAGCCAAGCCAAATGCCCCTCAGTAGATGAATGGATCAAGAAAATGTGGTATATATACACAATGGAATTCTATGCCTCCATCAGAAAGAATGACATTGCCCCATTTGGTAGGAAATGGAAAAACTTGGAAAAAATTATATTAAGTGAAGTAAGCCAGGCCCAAAGAAACATAGGTCCCATGGTTTCCCTTATTTGCAATATCTAGTATATGTATGAGTTAAGCGGAAAAGGTCACATAAAGTGATGTCAGGAAAATGAACCCTTAGATGTGTATTTTAATGTTTTTTTCTTTCATGTATGTGTTTCTAACGCATTTATAAGATTATCTCTTTGTTGCTTTGTATGTCCCTCCCCCACAGTATAACCCCTGCTTTCACTATATTTGATGTCAGTATAACTTGTGGAGGAGATGGGGTAAAACCAGTTGTTTAAGGATACAGGTGGACCTGTTGCAACAATGAGAAGTACAAGTTGTCATGTCCAAAACGAGCTTTATAACGTCGGTGCGGGGGGCGAGGGGAAGAAGAAGGATTGGGATTGGGGGGAGAGGGAGGCTGGGAAGGGATATGAAGGGTAAACAAAGGAGGAGGCTGCAATGCTTGGTAAGAAATGTACGCATTATCCTGCCCATGTAATTGTAACTCCTCTGTACAGTATGTTCACAAATAAAATTAAATTAAATTTTAAAAAAGCACTATTGTTTTTGTACCTTTTATAAAATAATTTTTTATAATTTTTTTTAATCTTTGATTTTTACTTTTTGAAAAAAAATTGTTTTCTAGTAATTTTTTTTTCCTCTTAGAATTTTATTTTAGGGGTTTCATTGTGTGTGCGTTTTTCTTTCTTTTTTTGTTTGTTTTTTGTTTTTGTTTTTTGTTTTCGCTTTCTGTTTAGCTCTACTGAACCTCTGATCTTTTTTCTTTCTTTCTCATCCTTTTCACCTTTTCTTCTCTTTCATTCTTCTTTATGTGACTTAATTGTTGTTCTACACATCCTCAGATAAACCTGTAGTCAATTATTAGACCTTGTACTCCATTGTGTACACACTGAATCCACAAATTTATTACTCAATTCAAAACTTCTGAGACTGAAATTCCTTAAGAGCAGTACTACCTCTTTATACCTATATAATATTTTAAGTATTTTTATTTTTATATCTCCTTTATATCCTTCCCCTTCTCTCATTATATTCACGTTCTTTTCTGAATAGTTTGTTTTTGAGCAAGTATATTTCTAATTTTTACCTTTCCAATTTTTTTGGTCTCTTTTTGTTCCCTTTCTCTTTCTTCTTTTGTTTCTCTCTCCCTACTTTCATCCTATCCAACCTATTTCCGGCTTTGAGATTAGGACTTAGTTAACACTCCCTGTGCCTTCCCACATCACTCTATTCCTGTTTTTTACCCACAACTCTTCCTAAACCTAATAATTTCTGGTTTACCAAATACTTCTTTGTGGTTCGTCGCCTATTAATATATAGTTGTTCCATGTTGAATAGATTTATCTGTTGAACTAGATTGTACCTGCAGACTATTGACTGTGCAAATACAGACTTTGGTTGATACTTGCCTTAAATTTGTGTTCTAGCACAAAACTGGTGTTGATTTCATCCCAAATGGGCAGGGTAAGCCGGAAAAATACAAGAAAAATGGCAAATCCACGTATCTCAAATCCCACTCATGATAATCAGGGGACAGAACAGATAATGAATAATCCAGAGGAGACTTCCCAAATAGCTCTACAAGCACTGCTGGCAAACATGATAAATGAAAAGATTGAAAACATACAAAGGACTCTGTATGAGCGTGATAGGGATAGAAAGCAGGCAATGCAAAGTTTTATACAGGAATATCATGAGCGAGAGGAACCTAGTCAAAAACTGATACAGTATTTGCCTGAGCAGCTTGAGAATGTTAAAGAGAAAGGCAGGAATGGCATGAGCAGGCTGAGAACATTCAAAGAGAATTATAGGAATGGCATGAATGGGAGGAAGCTAAGCAAAGAGCAATACAGGAATTGAGAGAGCAGGAAGAGAATACACAAAGAACACTAAAGGCATTCATGGAATCCATTAACAAAGAGCAGAAGGAAGTCAGGGAGAACACAAAGGGAATACTGACTGGAATCCAACAGATGGAATGGGAGTGCAAGGAAACCATAAACAATTAACTAAGTGATTTGAGAATAAACACCGAACACCAAATTAAGGAAGTAAAGAAGTCAATACAAGATCTAAAACAAAGCTTCAACAAAGAATTTGAAGCCATCAAAACGGACCAACTAGAAAGAAAAGAAATAAAAAAACAAAGTAGAAAGTCTTGACAGCAGGTTAGACCGTGCAGAAGATCGAATCTCAGGGATTGAAGACAGCCTAGATATTATAGAGAAAGAACATACATCAATCCAAGACAAGTCCAAGAAATATGATAGATCTATCCAACACTTGGAAGACACAATCAGAAGGCTTAATCTAAGGATCATATGTGTAAAGGAGCACCTAGAAACAGAAGTTAATGGTCTTGGAAATTTGTTTAACAGGATCCTAGCAGAGAACTTCCCAAACATGCAAAAAGATAGGACTATTCATATGCAAGAAGCTTTTAGAACTCGAAATAGACCAGACCAGAATAGGACATCCCACTGTCACATTATAATACACACAGTATCAACTCAAAACAAGGAAAAGATCCTTAAAGCTGTCAAGGAGAAAAAGACTAATCACCTATAAATGAAACCAATTAGAATCAACTCAGATTTCTCAGCTGAGACAATCAAAGCAAGAAGAGCCTGCAATGACGTATGCCATGTCCTAAAAACAAGCAAATAACAACCAAGAATACTGTACCCAGCTAAACTCTCCTTCATAACTGAAGGCCAAATAAAAACCTTCCATATCAAAGAAAAATTGAAACAATACATCTCCACCAAACCAGCCCTACAAAAGATTCTTAAAGATGTCCTACATATAGAACCCCAACAAGACCACAATAAAGGCCAAGAAACTACACCCAAACTGAGAATCCAAGAACCATAGGAAGAACACAATTTTCACAGCCCCGAAGAAGGTGGATAACATGGTAGGAACTCCCAAATACCTCTCAGTCCTATCTCTTAACATTAATGGACTCAACTCTCCATTTAAGCGACATAGACTGTCTAGTTGGATTAAAAAAACAAGATCCTTCTATCTGCTGCCTTCAGGAGTTACATCTTGCCTGTAGAAACAAACACATTTTCAGGGTGAATGGCTGGAACATAATCTACCAATCAAATGGCCCCCATAAAGAGGCGGTAGTTGCAATCTTAATATCAGACATAATAGACTTAAATTTAAAATTTGTGAGAAGAGAAAAAGAAGGTCGCTACATACTAATTAAAGGATCTCTCCTTCAGGTGTATATTACAATTCTAAATATCTATTCGCCAAACAACGGAGCACCCAAATTTATCCAAGAAACACTACTTTCCCTCAAATCCCACATAGATCCAAAAACATTAATTGTTGGGGATTTTCACACACCACTAGATAGATCAACTCCGCAAAAACTCAACAGAGAAACCTCAGATCTAAACAACTGCATAGATCAACTAGATTTAACAGACATCTACCGAATATTTCACCCAACAGCATGAGAATACTCATTTTTCTCAGCAGCAAATGGAACATTTTCTAAAATAGACCACATTTTAGGCCACAAAGCAAACTTGTCGAAATTCAGAAACATTGAGGTAATACCTTGCATTCTCTAAGACTACAAGGGAATAAAATTAGAACTCAACACTAAAAGCCACCAAAGAATGTCCAGTAACACATGGAGGCCGAACAACACACTGCTGAATCACAAGTGGGTCCTGGAAGTGATTAGAAAGGAAATCCAAATATTCGTGCTATTTAACAAAAATGAACACACAAATTACTAGCTACTCTGTGACACAGCAAAGGCAGTACTCAGAGTCAAATTTATAGCTCTGAGCTCCTACTTCAACAAATTGGAGAGATCTGAAACCAAGAATATAATGAGACATTTGAACCTCCTTGAAAAAGAGCAGCAAGATAAACCCCAATCCAGTCTACCCAAAGAAATAATTAAAATTAAATCAGAATTAAATGAATTAGAATCCAAAAAAAATATAGAAAGAATCAACAAAACAAAGAGTTGGTTCTTCGAAAAAATTAACAAAATTGACAGACTCTTAGCAAATCTTATCAGAAAAAGAAGAGAACCCACCCAAATAAATAAACTCAGAGATGAGAATGGGAATATCACCACAGAAAAAAACAAGGTTCAGAACATTATAAGGGAAAACTTCTCAAAACTTTATGCTAATGAGTTTGAGAACTTGAAAGAAATGAATCTTTTCCTAGCAAATATTGACATGCCAAAACTAAACCAAAATGAGTTAAACCATCTTAACAGCCCCATATCAAGCATTGAAACAAAAACAGCAAGAAGAGACTTCAAAGTTAAGAAATGTCCAGGACCAGATGGTTTTACAGC
The DNA here is from genome assembly GCF_024711535.1 of Dipodomys merriami. Lineage (NCBI taxonomy): Eukaryota > Metazoa > Chordata > Mammalia > Rodentia > Heteromyidae > Dipodomys > Dipodomys merriami. The sequence continues at coordinate 141,629 of NW_027204226.1, forward strand.
AGAATTCTACAAGGCCTTCAAAGCTGAGTTCACACCAATACTCCTCCAACTCTTCAATGAAATTGAAAGAGAAAGTTCACCACCGAACACATTCTATGAAGCCATCATAACCCTCATCCCAAAAACAGGCAGGGACTCATCGAAGAAAGAGAACTATAGACCCATTTCTTCGATGAATATTTATGCAAAACTTCTCAACAAAATTTTGGCCAATCGACTTCAACAATTCATCCAAAAAATTATACACCATGATCAAAAAGGATTCAGATCAGGGATGCACAGCTGGTTTATTATACGCAAATCAATCAATATTATTCATCACATCATCAGGAGCAAGAATAAGAACCACATGGTTATCTCAATAGATGTAGAAAAAGCATTTGACAAGATCCATCACCCCTTTATGATGAAGCTTTTGGAAAAATTAGGAATCCATGGAACATTCCTCCATACAATAAAGGCTGTATATGACAAAACTACAATCAGCATTATACTTAATGGTGAAAAACTAAAGCTATTTCCTTTTAACTCAGGAAAAAGATAAGGATGTCCACTCTCTCCACTTCTCTTCAAGCTAGTATTAGAATGACTAGCTACAGCAATAAGACAAGATGCATATATAAATTGGATCCAAATAGGGAAAGAGAAATAAAACTCTTCCTCTTTGCAGATGACATGATCTTGTATTTAAGAATCCCGTGGACTCCACTCCCAAATTACTCAAGCTGATTCAATACTTTGGCAAAGTAGCAGGGTATAAAATTAACCCCCTAAAATCAATGGCTTTTCTGTATGACAACAATGAGAAAAGTGTGGCTGAAATTAGGAAAGCAACTCCATTTGTAATAGCCCCACAAATAATAAAATACCTAGGAATTAACTTAACTAAAGAAGTGAAGGACCTCTATGATGAAAACTTTAAGAACCTGAAAAAGGAAATCAAACAGCACTTAGAAATAGGAAAAAACTCCCATGATCCTGGATTGGAAAGTTTAACATCGTAAAAATGGCAATATTTCCCAAGGCCATCTACAAATTCAATGTGATATCTATAAAAATTCCAACGTCATTCTTCAAGGAAATAGAAGACGCAATCCAAAAATTCGTATGGAACAAACGCTCCGCTAAAATGCTCCGCAACGGAAAGAACAGTGATGGAGGAATATCAATACCAAATTTCAAACTCTACTATAAAGCCATAGTAATCAAAACAGCATGGTGCTAGCACAAGAACAGACCTCAGGACCACTGGAATAGAATGAAAAACCCAGAAATGAACCTACAGACCTATAGCATTCTAATTATAAGGGAGCCAAAAAAATACAATGCAAGATAGACAGTCTTTTCAGTAAATGGTGCTAGCAAAATTGGTTAACTACTTGTGGAAAACTAAAGCTAGATTCTTATTTATCACCGTGCACCAGAAGCAACTCCAAATGGATCAAAGATCTTGGAGTCAAAGCACACATTCTGAAAACATTACAGGGTGGAATAAGAGAAACCCTAGGTCTCCCTGGCACAGGCCGAAATTGTCTTAATAGAGACCCAGAAACACAAAAAATCAAAGAAAGTTTGGACAAATGGGACTGCATGAAGTTGCAGAGCTTCTGCATGGCAAAGGACATGGCTAGCAAGATCAATAGAAAGCCCATATATTGGGAGAAGATGTTCACTAGTCATACAATGGACAATGGTCTCATATCTAAAGTATATTGGAACTCAAAAAATTAAATCCCCCAACAACCAATCCTCAAAGAAACAACTGCCCTATAAATAAGTGGGCTAATGACTTAAAGAGAAACTTCTCTGAAGAAGAAAGAAGGATGGCCAATAGACACATGAAGAAATGCTCAACATCCCTAACCAAAAAAGAAATGCCAATCAAAACAATATTGAGATACCACCTCACAACAGTTAGGATGGCAAAAATCAAGAACTCTAATAACTACAGATGCTGGAGGGAATGTGGACAGAAGGTAACCTTACTTCATTGTTGGTGGGAGTGTAAACTTGTTCAACCACTTTGGAAAGGAATATGGAGGTTCCTCAAAAGACTTCACATAGAGCTCGCCTATGACCCAGCAATCCCACTTTTGGGCATTTACCAAAATACTTACAAACAAGACCATACTAAAGCTACCAGCACAACTATGTTTTTTGCAGCATTATTTACCATAGCTAAGATCGGGAACCAACCCAGATTCCCCTCAGTAGATGAATGGATCAAGAAAATGTGGTATATATACACAATGGAATTCTATGCCTCCATCAGAAAGAATGACATTGCCCCATTTCTTAGGAAATGGAAAGACTTGGAAAAAATTATATTAAGTGAAGTAAGCCAAGCTCAAAGAAACATAGGTCCCATTGTTTCACTTATTTGCAATATCTAGTATATATATGAGTCAAGCAGACAAAGTCATATAAGGTGATATTAGGAATATGAACCCTTAGATATGTATTTAAATGCTTTTTATTCTTTTATGCATTTGTTTCTAAAGCATTTATAAGATTATTTCTTTGTTGCTTTGTATGTTCTTCCCCCACTGTATAACCCCTGCTTTCACTGTATTTGATGTCGGTATAATTTGTGGAGGGGAAGGGGAAAAACAATTTGTTTAAATAAGGATACAGGGGACCCGTTGCAACAATGAGAAGTACAATTTGTCATGTTGAAAATGAACTTTACAACTTTGTTGAGGGTTGGGGTGGATTGGGTGGGGGGTGGGGGGAGGCAGGGAAGGGATGGGAAGGATAAACAAAGGAGGAGGCTACAATGCTTGATAAGAAATGTACTCACTATCTTTCCCATGTAATTGTAACCCCTCTGTACAGTATTTTCACAATAAAAAAAAAAGAAAAAATTTCATGACTAGTTACATCCTGGTAGTACCAAAGAAAATCTACTCCCTATTCTAAAACACATATCAATTAATGGATATTAGTGATATCAGTTAAAATTATGTGTGCATAATATATGTAATGTATTCTATTAAATAACATATAAGTCATATGTTTATAATATGTGTATCATTACTGATCTTCTGTAATACATTATTTGATGTAGTATTATACTGGGAAGCATACAAGGAATGACAAATTTCTTTAAATAAATATAGTTGTATGTTTTCGTCACATAATTTGTTTTTGTGCCAGTACTGAGACTTGAACCATTGTCTGGGTTTTGTCCCTGAGCCATTTTACTCAGACTGGTTTCATATAACCATCTTCAGATCACAGCCCATAAGTAGCTGTGATTACAGACATGAATCATGTTATATTTTTTAATTCCATCCTTGGCATGTTCTTACATAATTATTTTTGAATATTAAATGACATTATGATATTAAATTTCTAAACCAATTCAGAATAAATAACGATTTTTTATGTAAAACTATATGTTGCAATCGAAATTTTAAGAACCCTACTTTACTATCAATTTTCAAAGATATTGCTAGTTTAATTCCTGGACAGACAAGTAGAAAAATTAAATTTTGTGTGCATAGTATATGCAGTGTACTATGTTATATAACATATAAATGATATATTTATAATATATGCATAATTAGGGATATTTTATAATACTATAAATAATATATATATATATATATATATATATATATATAACTGGTTTTAATATTATTCTGTGAAGGATACAAGGAATGACAGTATCACTATCTTAACTGTCTTCTTTTCAACAGTGTGTAAACTATGCTATAAACATATATCTTCAAGAAAGCATACCTCTGTAATCCCATATTCACCTTCAAATATTCTCCACGTTGCTATGAACATCCTCTAAGATTGCCACACTCATCCACAGAAAACAGTTTGTGATACTTTCTGGATAATGTTCCTTGTCCCCATCCCTATCACCCTTTCAGCAATTTCAGTGAAGAGCATTTTCTCCTGCTTTGCCTGTAGTAAATATCATCTTTTGTTATTTCACAGCAAAGAAATTGTGGCTAGCAGGGTTGAGCACTGGTATATTCAGAGGTTCTCCAGTTGTGAATTTTTCTTTTCTTTCTTTGACAGTGAACTGGAATAACAAAAAAACATTTAAGGCAGTGTGTTTTGGTGTAAATGAAAACATACTAATTTGAAAATATTATAAATATTCGTTCTTTAAATTTATTTTTAATTCAAATATAATAGGTGTGGTTTTAGTGGTGCATGCTTATAAATCTAACTATTTAGAAATCTGAAAACAGAGGATCATGGTTTTAAGCTAGACCAGGTAAATGGACCATTAGACACTTATCTTCAATGAAGAACCAAAAAGCTAAAAGTGGAGCTGTGGCTCAAATGGAAGACTGACAGCCTGAGCACAAAAGAAAAATAAAAGGGCCTAGGCCCTGAATTTAAGTCATAATGTTAGCACTCATGTACTATATATTCTGTGAGATAATTTGTCAAAAACTGGTCATAGATTACATATGAGGTGTGAAAATGTATGTAAGTCTGAAATGACCCCAAGGTATTTTGACAAGACAGCTAAAAGAAATATCACTTAATCAAATAGTAATGAGGGATAAATTTGTAGATAAAGATCAAAGCTCACTTTGGAATCTTTTTTGTTTGTTAAAATCAGTAGCTAGGAGTTGTCAGTAGAGAGAATGCTATTAAGGACTTCAATTACAGAAAGAACAGAGCTGGAGGGGGAAAAAAACAGAAATAATTACATGTACTCAGTGGTAAAATCATGAGAAGGAAGATTACAGAACTAAGCCCTGGGATACACAAATATGTAAAAGATGACAAATGAAAAACAGTAATAAGTATGTAATGCAGACTTATATAGATATGTATTTTTAATGTTTAATTGCTATGAGGTGATTGTGTGATGACCTAAAATTTAAGAAATTGGTAAGGTCAACTATCTCTTGGGCCAACCGTCGCTGATATTTTAAGTAAAATGGGCCACAGTAGTGTGTCTTGATTTGCCAAAGTGAAAACAGGTCAATATTTGGAAAGCCATTTTTTGTACATGTGGTTGGAGTGAGAAATACTGGTTTGTTCAATTGTCAGTAGAAGGGTACAGTTTTAGCTCAATGATAGACATCTTTCAAGGATCTGGCTAAAATAGCATTACTGGAAGCCAGTCCTAAATTTTACCTTTGTCAAGTTATCAGATATTCAGTCTATCACATGCCCAAATAATAGAGAATGGGAACAGGTATACATTGAGCACTCACAAGTCTCTGGACTTTCTCAGGAAGAGCCTTCTGCGATTGTGGGATGGATAGGGCTGGGTAATTTACAAAATATCCATCATAGATTGAAAGTATTCTGCTAAGTTGTCACCTGAGATATCGGATGTTTTAACTGCATTGTATTGATTTTTATGAGTCAGTTAATCAGATTCTTTATAATATATGATGTTACTAGACTGTGAAATGCATGTTTGTTGCATTTCGTTTGTATAATATATAGTATGTTTTGAAATTTTTTATAAATCATTCACATTTTTATTTTTTTTCGATATGGATTACTCCTAGTTCTCAAGAGTGGGGAAATGCACAGGAACTTTGTAACTTGAAGTCATATGTGTCATGTGTCATATCATATTTTCCTTGTAGAGAGTTGGTAATAAATTATATGTAATTTATTTTTCATTTTTATTTATTGTCTATTGCAGAGTTTGAACTCAGGGCCTGGGCACTGTTCCTGAGGTCTTTGACTCATTGAGCCACAGTATCAATTTTAGTCTTAATGATTAATTTGAGATAAGTGTCTCACGGGAACTTTTCTGCCCAAGCTGGCTTTGAACTGTGATCCTCAGATATCAGCCTCCAGATTAGCCAAGATTATAGGCATGAGCTATCAGCACCTGGCTATATGTAATTTAAACTGTAGTTTTCTTCAAGTGTTTCATCCTACACTGAAGTTATTTTTCTTACAAATTTTCTAATAATATATAATCTATTCAATTTTGAAAATTACTGCTGTACCTCCCACTTATTTGTGGCATTTCTGAAATCCAAGTTCCTCTGTGTGTCAGGGTGGATACTGTTGCCTTTATCAAGTATTATTGTTGAATACATAGCATCTGGCTACTTAGAGAGCAAAGGCTGTGAAGCTACAGTAGCCACATAAAGAACTTCCAGGACAATTAAAGGGGAAATCATGTGTTCTCTGTGTAGGTGAATAGGGCACATAGAAAAGAAAGTCTTCTACTTGAAAGTGATTGAGTGTGTATGCACATAGGTTTTCACTTATTTAACTGTTGCTATAGATTTACACATTCACTAGTATAAAACAATATTTCATATATATATATATATATGTGTATGTATGTATATATGTACATGCAGATCACAGTTTCCAAAATCCAGAGAACCACCTCCATGTGTATCGCGTTCCTATGTTGCTTTGTCCAGTGGTAGAGAAATATTCAAGCATATATCTTTCAATATGTTGCTTGTTCCTAACACTAAAATTAGGAAGTCTGTTAATATATAACATATGTTTTATTAGAATATATTTAATATATCATATATAATGCATTTGTATATTATATATATTATTTATAATACCTGACAGTATTATAAATTTATAAGGAAAAATACAATAAACATATCAATGTCCATACTTTCCTAGCCATGATTAGGTTCAGTAGAGTTAGGTGCATTACATCTCAACAAGGAAAATCTACTGAGATTCTGACGACGTTGAGCTAGATAAGGAGAATTCCTGTAAACAAAGCCTCACCTCAATTTTTAGAAAAGATAAATTTGGAAGCTTTTTTTCTGTTTTTTTGGGGGGAGGGGGTTTCTTTCGCCGGTCATGGGGCCAAAACTCTGGGCCTGGTTGCTGTCCCTCACCTATTCATCTCAAGGCTAGTGTTCTACCAGTCCAGCCATAGCGCCACTTCTGGCTGAGGAATCAAACCCAGGGCCTTATGCATGCAAGGCAAGCACTTTAACCACTGAGCAACCTTCCCAGCCCAAGTTTGGTAGTTTTCCAGAGAGGAATTTGGCATTTGCTTTGCATCCTTGGTTAGTAATGAATAGGTATTATTTTGCTCCAAATTTTGTCTCCTTTTATGTTCCCTAAATAGTTACACAGGATTATCATTCCATCACATATATTTAAGTCCTTCTTTTATTTCTTTTTATCTTTATTGTTTTGTTGGTGTTGTTTTGCTGATCCTGTTTCTTGAACTCAGGGGCTAGGCAGTGTCCCTGAACTCCAGCCTAGTGCTCTACAACATGAGCCACAGCACCACTTCTGGCTTTTTCTGTATGGGCTTCATTTGAATCATAATACTCAGATCTCACCCTCCTGGGTAGCTTTGATTACAGATGTGAGCCACCAATGCTCAGCAATCCCTATCTTTTAGGTATTATTCTAAAAGCCTCCTATCCAAGGTCACTCCTAAGATAGTAAATGGACCTATGCTAATAGTTCCTTCACACTCTCATCTCCTGTAATTGCTATGGTGTGTCTTTTCCATCTTATCTTGAACCTACTTCACTGCTCTATTCCTAACCCATGGTTCTAGGTGTGTCACAAAGAATTACCTAAATTTAGTAGCTATAAACCCTGGATTAATCAATTATTAATTTCATTTAATTTTTTCCAATATGATTGTTTTTCGGCACAAATCTGAGCTTATACTCACCTTCTTGCATCTACTTCTTGGCATGAGCACAGCCTGGGCCTATTCTACTTCAAATGCAAGAGGTTATCCAAAGAATAACCTACAGTATTCCTGCCTAGGAGTCAGGACAAGTTGTTGAGTGCCTGAAAGAAGCAATGAATTCCTAGCATGGGAATTGGTGGGAGAGGCAACAGCCTAGAGAGCAAACTGGTAGTCACAACATTTAACAACTTCTCCTTTGGGGAAACTGACCTCCTCTAAAGTGGCAGTGAGATAACTCACCTAGTATATTTTCATATTTTAATGAAGTTGTCATGTTTCACTACACAACTCACTTGTAGTCAAATAGAAGGTCATTCTTTTGTGTCCTCCTTAGACCCAGTCTCAATCTCCATCTTAGACTTTGCTCAGACTCTATTCCTACCAGAAGATCCCGGATGAAGGGGAAAGTGTGATCTCTTGGCTTCTGACTGGCCCTGTGGGAACTGAGGCCACTTTTATTGTTCAACCTGTTCCTCCTGACAAGACTGTGGTGGGTGGTGGGAAAGCTCATTCTCTAAATGGTGCCCTAGTACCAAATCTCTTCAGAGAAAGTCAAAGAATGACAGATTATGCCTGAGGGAGTGAGTTTCTCCATTTCCAAAAAGGTCAATTAATATCTGATTCTGAGGCCCACGTGGAGTTCCTCACCAGATCCTCCAAGCTGGAGTGGATGTTAGGTCAGACTCCAGGCCATCCATCCTATTTCTCCAGCCCTTTCTCATGAACCAAAAAATCACAGGAGTTGAGTTCAGAAACAAGGAGAATTGAGAGTAACAGACAAATCATTGGCAGGGGGAGGAATTAGAAACTTTGTGTGACAAAGGCTCAGATAATCAAGGATCACTTACATTTGTGAATCACATCATAAGATTAGGGAATAAAAGTAATAAATTACTACCCAAATTAATAATTCAACTGCTCTGACTACATAACAAGTGCTCTCTCAAGAATTAGCTGTCCTAGCTCTCTTTAGATGAGGAAAACGGTGCACATTCTTTCCTCACAAAGTTCTACTGAGTATCTTCATCCATACCCTAGGTTGTTCTTACTCTCTACTTCTGTGTTGCTTTCCCTTGCTGGGTTCAATCAATTACACTTAAATGTGTTATCTTCAGACATGTAATCAAATTTTTTAATCCATTTGTTATAAAATAAAACTAATTATGGGGAAACAGATGTCTATGGTACATTTTCTTCCATGGCATATTTATTTGATATTATTATTATTTTAATAGTTTCATTTTTAAAACTTGAAAATGTTTTGTTACTATTAGCACTAATTAGTTGCACATTTTTTGTATTTTTCCATGTCGGCATATTTGTAATTAATCTTCTAACATTGTCTTTTTCCCTAATTGTTGCCTTCTTTAAATTGCTTCAAATTATAAACTATATATGATGGTCCTGGATGTATTCATGTATATATTTAAATTTTGCTTTGATATACACATATTATAGGATATCTTCAATATATTTTAACTGTTCTGAAAATCAATATGGAGCTCCCTCATTAAAACAAAAACACAATGCCACAAAATTAGGATTAGGTATATATCCCAAAATATTTAACAATGATGCAGGAGAAACAATCACTTCTCTTATATAACAGAATATGTTTATAGCTATGAATAGTGCATTTTCTTTATTCCTTCTTTCTTGTGCATCTAGATTGATTACACAGCTTGGTTGCTATGAATATTGCTGCCATGATCATGGATGTTCATGTTGACTTGTATTCCTTCAATATGTATCCAAGTTGCCATAAAGGTCATTAACATATGTGTCTTTTGGTATTATGTAAACTTCCATTATGTTATCCATATGGGTTGCCCTAGTTTACAATGCCACAAAACCAAATACAGTTCCTGATTTATTTCAACCTCTCCTGCAGTTTATTTATTTGAGTGGTGATATCTATTCTGGTGTGTAAGATGGGAACTCAGTGACTTTCCTATTTATTTTCCTATGTATTTCCTATGTGGATAAGAATCTCAAACATTTCATTTACTTATTAAAAACTTAAATTTGCACTTCATTTCTGATCAGTCACTTTCTTTTTCTTTTGGTATTTGATCAATTCTTAAATACTATATTATTCAATTTTTTTCGCATTCTAAATACTCACTTTAGTAAAAAGATTTTTTTCATTACAATGGTGCACAATTAACAAAAACAACTGATTGTACATTTATTTCACTGGATTATTTGTTTGTTTTTAAAGCAAGGAAATTATTACAATAAAGATGCTGAACTACTTTCACTATATAGACTGGAAGGATAGTATCTCATATTGGCCTAAACTAACCTTAGAATTAACAGTCACAGCCTGGGCCATAACAGTCTGGGCTAAGTAAAACAAATAACAAAGCACAAACTGCATCTAAAGAGAGCAAAGGGCTTCATAAAAGTTAAAAGAAAGGCACCACTTTCATGAAGCAAATGCTGAAGTTCACAAGCAGACCTTAGGAAACTGAATATCAAGAAGATCTAAGGATAAAATTATATGGAAGGACAACTTTAGAACTCAGAATTCAGGAGGGGGAACAACCACTAGATACAAAATTCAATGCTGAAAAGAAGAAGTGTTTGACCCCAAACCTCAGCTGACTTTTTCACATCAAACACACACACACACACACACACACACACACACACACACACACACACACACACACCTAGTGAGAAGTTTTAGCCAAAGTACAGCCATTCTGGACTTAGACTACATTTTGAAGGCCTTTACAGAAAGTATCCCTTGTGAAGGCCTTTACTGAAAGACTTTTACTGAAAGTTATAAATAAATCAGGTTCCCGGAAAAAATGGGAAATGTCCCAATAAGGTTCTGCCCATCAGTCCCCTAGCAATAGCCATGGATGACAGGTTCATATGGATGACGAATGACAAGAAGGTAGCTAAAATTACAGATGTTTCTTAAGATAGCATAGTAAACATAGTTTGCTGCTTATTTGCTTAGCCTGTGCACGCTAGCCAATAAGATTGTTATAATATTCACTCACTAAATATCAACCAATAATAAAACTGCCAAGCTAGGAACCCCCTTACTTCAGCCCTATATCCTATAAAAACCCTGTTAACTGAAGGGTCAGGGCTCTCAACTCTGACCTGCTGCGATGGTGACAGTTGTGAGTCCAGGCTCGAGCTTGCAATAAATGACTCTTATGTACTTGCATGGGAATTGGCTGCTTGCTGGTCTTTGGGGATCTTTATCTCAGCACAAGATTAGTGTACATAGAGAACTCCAAGGGCAGCTCTATCTGTGACAATGAAGCTTTTTCCTCTTCCTTTTAAATTATCAAACGTGATGGGGTGGTTGGCTCCACAGTTGCCCCACACCTGAACAGGAGGAGTCAAAGAATGACTTAGACTGCAGGATAGCCTTGTGTTCCCCTGGCTTTCTGTGTAAGAATGCAGTTTGTGTTCCCTTAAGCAGTTGTGGCCAAGCTGAAATGGGAGTACACTTTGCCTGTAGGATTGCATCCTGTGAAACCTGCATGCATGGTGAAACAGAAGGGGGAAGCACGGTGAGCATCTCCGGGATGGCCTCTCAGAGGCCAGGAGAAGTTGACTCTTAAAGTTGGACATGGCACGAGGTTTGAGGACAGCGGGAATCCAAAAGATGGGAGAGGCACAGGAGCAAATGCACCTCGCTGTGGAGACTCCTCAGCCATGTTAAGGAAGTTCCCAGCCCACACTTGGCAGCCACCATGCAGGTCACCAGAGGCCAATTGTTTGGTGGTCAGTCCCTGGTCCTGATCCAAAGCCAGAACTTCTGCAGTGGCCCTGGGCCTGGCTGGTATGGAGCAGTGCCCACAAGCCATTCTTCCTCTGCCCTGCTGCACAAAGCCTCCCAGCAGCTGCCTGGTCTGCAGCACCCATGCCAGGCCAGGTACGTGGGGGCAGACTGAGGCTCTGCTGGCAATTCCTGATGCCTGCTTCAAGGGGAGACTGAAGCCTAGCCCACAGCAAAGCTGGCCCTCACTCACTTCCAAGGACCTCCAGAGAAGCATGACCACCACCGGCCCAGCATTGCTGCCCTCCCAGCCCCCAGAGTTTACCTACAAGTCCTTGCCTTTGTTCTTGAAATTCTTCAGCCATGGTTGTCTCATTTCTCATTGTCTGGGTATGATTTGAGATTCCTTCCTCTCCTCACCCAGCCACCGAGCCCCAGGGGCCAAACTCCCAGCCTCACAAACTCTCTCCAGAACCCAGCTGCCTTTGGGGCTGCTGCTTTCTGAGCCACTGGCTTACTGCCTCCTTCCTCCCTTCACCAGCCTCTGCCAGAGCCTCCCGTCCTCTCCTTACTACCCCAGCCCCAACCCCAGCTCAGCCTCTCCCGTGGCCTCCCCTCCTATCCACAGAGCTTCAGCCCCAACACCAACATGGCCATGGCTCTGGGGAAGACAACTGTGGGCCGGCCCAGCAGAATCAAAGGTGCCACAGTGTGCAGCCGGCTGAGAACTGGAGGCAGCATAGGTCTCTGATCACTATCTTTCACTTCACTTACACAAGTATTAATTGTATTAATTTGGTATTTAATTTTGGATTTCATAACTTCTTATTAAGCCTTTGCAGAATAGATGGTAGAAATATAGTCCCAAAATTCGGATTGTCTCTTTTTTAATTCTTTCAAGATTTAGAAATATTTAAGTAGTTATAAACACTCATTTCCATATCAGAGTGCTATTCAGAAAATAATTGCTTATGCATCTGTTATCAATTATTTACAAGACTTAAAACTTTTAAAGTTTCAAATATTACAGGAAGATCTTTGATTCATGTTGAATGGATGTGAGTAGGTTGAGTTGTTGCATACATTTGTGTGTGTGTATGTGTGTGTGTGTGTGTGTGTGTGTGTGTGTGTGTGTGTGTGTAGGGGGGGTGTATGTGTATCAAGGGTTATCCTTGAAATCAAGGATAAGGATGTTGAGCCCTGGTCTGAATTTTTTCTTTTTTCTGAGGGATACATTATGATGTTTCTTTGTTGGTGGTGGGCTCTGATTGCTTGTCTTTGCCCTATGTGCATATTCCAGCTCAATTTTTCAATTAAGGCTTCTTATTTATTATTGAGCATATACAGCTCTGATATTGCTTTGACTTTAGTCTGCCATGTAGGATTTTCCCTTCCTCTTTAAAAATTAACATTCAATATAAATTTTACCTCCTGACTGATTTTCCCTTTAATTTGTATTTTGAAATAACTATTATAAGACCTTTGATCTCTGTATTCATGAAGAAAAACCGTTTGGAATTCTCTGTTTAATGTAATAACACCTGGACAGATTTATTAGTATCAAGATCTTAAAATTTCTTTTGTAGTTTTAGTTTAAAATACCTCCTCCATGCTTTTAGCATGGGGAGACAAAAAATTCCTAGTAACAATGATAACATTTTTATTTTTAAAATATCAGACAATTCATAATTTTGAATATGTCTATTGGCAAATGAATACATTTGCTCAATAGATTTTCTTGATACACCCCTGCACAAAAATACCACTCATAAGGGCTGAGAAGGTGGATCAATGGTTAACAGCTTTCCTTGAATGCATGAGACCCTGGGTTTGATTCCTCAGCACCATCTAAGCAGAAAAAGGTGGAAGTGGTAATGTGGCTCAAGTGGTAGAGCACTAGTCTTGAGCTGAAGAGCTGAAGGACAGCAACCAGGCCCAGAGTTCACCAACATCAACTAATAAAATAAATAAATAGAACTCATACTCAAGTACATTAATTTCAAAGGTTGATTATCATTTTAGTTATTGGCAGGGTGCCAAGACATAGCAGACATCTGTCCCAAAGCTTTAAGAAGGATTTCAACACCTGGCAAGTACTAAAAAAAAAAGTAAAAAAAAAATATCTCTGCCAACAACATATAGAATTGCCACTCAAAGAGAAACTGGTATTAAGAATGAAATACTTTTTATACTATTGCTTAAGAGATTCTGGCTCTATATTCATTATCATATAAATTGACCTTCACAAACTCCATCAGTGGGCCTGAGTCTTAAGGGAACCTACAAAAAGTGGAGGAAAGAATCAGAAACCCGGATTTTTAAAATTGTTATTGTTAATGTAGTGTAGATGCGGATCACCATTTTGTAAGTCAGGTGAGTTCATTTCTTGTTTGACAATCTCATCACTTCCTTTGCACACTCTCTCTGATTTTCCCTCCTGTCCCTGTCCACAGTGTTATACCTCATTTTGAATATAATATCTACAGAATACAACTGCTGCATTTGTTTCCCTGTTCTCTTTGAATATCTCTGGCTCCCTCAATGCCCATAAATGGATAAACAAGAACAGAAAAATCCCTCTTCTTTCCAATTCCTGGAATTCATTTCATATAAACATCAGTAATTTTATGAGAGTGTCAGACTCTGCCCACATATCCTGAGCACTTATACTTCCTGCACCCAGTCATAACTCCCACCAGATTCTAAGGTCCACAAAATAATTATTTTCACTTTCCAAACAGGAAGAAGCTGAGATTCAGAAAGATTAAGTAACTTACAGGAAATACTGGGCTAAGCATAGTGGCTCACTCTCATACATTACCTATTCCATACAGTAAGATCTGAAGGTCATAGTTTGAACCAATCCAGGTTGACATATCCAATACATGTTTATCTCCAGTTAACCAGAGGAAAGCGAGAATTGTGTTTTTCAAGTGATAGAGCTAGAAAGCCACCAGATTTGAATTGGAAACCTAAAGGATAGTGTCAATATGATGATTTTAAGAACCAATGCTGTCCCATATATAATCTCAGACCACCACCCCCACACACACTCCTTAAAATACATGTTAGTACTGAAATCCAAATAGCTGTTTTTTTTATTTTTATGTTTTATTTTTAGCTTTAGTGAGGTTTGATTTGATAGTTTGTATTGATGAGCCACAACTTACATTTTTTGTTACAATTATATCCATGTCTGTATTCAGAGAAATATTCTCCTAGTTGTCTTCCTCCTTTTCCAGCAATGATAAATTTTCTCTTCTTGTTCCAATTTCTTCTTTGGGGACTCAATATCATAGACTTTTCTGTCTTGCACTGTCTATAAATTCATTGATCCGGTAGATCTTAACCATAGTAATAACCTGGACAGAACCTGCTTGGGAAAATTGTTCTAAGCTCACTATTCTGTGGAACTTGTTAGTACTCACCCATAATCACTTTGTCTTCAGAATTTGGAACATGTTGGGTGCAGGAATTCAGGGGAAGCACTTACTGTGTGCTATTTTATTCTTTTTGGATTTAATAGCAGCTTCCACCTATTGTCTACTTTAAGCATTGTGTGAAGAGAAAGATTGTACCTAAGAGACAGAAGTACCATATTAACTGTTGCTCTCAAAACACAGGAGGAAGGAAAAAAGTTCTGAAGGAGCCATATAGCCTAGAAACTGAGTTCTTAGAAACTCAAGCTGCCTTTTATCTTACCTTCAGCATAGAAAGTCAGAGACTTCAGTGACTTGTAAGCTCCAATTATATTCCTGAGCATGGGCCTCCCTTTCCCTTTGCCTTTCTGAACTTTTACATCAGGGGTAGGTGAGAAGATGTAACAAGAACACCTAGAGTTTGGGCCTGGGATTAAAAACTTCATTTTGTGATCATAAACATTCCACCACTTCCTGAATTTGATGTGAGGGGCAGAAGGAAGTTAGGTTAGGAATTCAGAAACTTATAATTACTTCTAAGTTTGCTATCTAAACTCATCCTTTCCCACCCTCAGAATCCTATTTCTCAATTGTGTAGACAGCCTTACATTATGTTCTCCTGGAGCATTTGAGTGTGGGGTATCATCTGCTTCTTATGTGTACTGCCAATGGAGGTTTTTTCCTAGGCTCAAAACAATTTCATTGATGGGGCCCTGTGTAATAAGCTAATCAGGGTTGTTCATGTGTTCATACCCGAGGTAGAACTAGTAAGGGCTGAGTAGTAGTCAGTGCTCACTTGCTGCCAGTGGTATTGCTCTGAGGAATTTCTATCAATGTTGCCCACAGTATATAGTACACGGCCTCTCATAAAGGCTCCAGACCCAAACTACTTGAGTCTCTGTGTTAGTTAATCATCATTGAGCAACTATGTTCCATTGTTTGTGAGACATTCACTTCTCAGAGCATATGCATATGAGGGCCCAAGAAGAGAATTGTCTGGATGGAAGGTACTAGAAGGCAAACCATCTATTATGATAATGGAAACCCATGGTTTGGCATGCTAATGTTTTAACCTGTGCACTGAACTAACAGGAGAATATGACACACTAAGAAACCTACCAATTATGCCAAATAAAGAGATATGGTGAATGTCAGAGAAAGGACATTGATTTAATGGTAATCATGACAAGACAACAGCTTAACACACCTTCAGAATACTAATCCATACTCACCTACTATTCTATTCACCCATATCATTTGGTCTGTGTTGTATGTAGGAGTCCTCAGGCCTTCAGATCAGGAAGATCTAGGGGAGACCCTAAGATTGGTCTACCAATTGGGACATAAAATAACTAGTTTGATGAAAGCCCTTAGTAGTGTCCTACAAATATGTGGATTTATCCTACTATATTTGATAAGTATCCCCTCTCTAAATTATCTTTGGTTGGGTCACTTGCTGACATAGCAGCTGTCTAGTATCTCCATTGTGACTTCACTTTATTCTACTGAACAAGAAATGGAGAAGGAGAGACTGACCACAACACATTTGCATCTTTCTCAATGAGCAGTGAAAGGCAGGAGAGTATTTAAGGTGCTCCTCATGTTCTCAGTTAGCTAGTACCACCTGGGATTCCAGCTGAAATCTTGATAAACAGATAAAAAAGGTAAATGTAGCTTTTTGTGCCAGATTCACAGCTAGAGAGATAGATGAGAAAGTGGAAGGGCTTGGTGTGATAGCCACAGGTTGACATGAAGCACAATTCAAAGGAAGTGGAGATGAAGTGAGCTAACTGGAGGGAAAAGGAGAAGCAGCTGAAGATGATGAGCACCTAGGGAGAGAAGATAGAGCTAGTTTGAGGCCTGCTGGACATCAAAGTATCCCATCTGAGGTAGAACAGTCTGGCTGTCCAGAGCCACAGCGAGAATTTGGAAGAGCATCAGCAAGTGCTCTTGCCTATTTCTAGGGAGCTCCCATAATGCCAGGGTAAGAATTGGCAGCTTCTCAGAAGACTGCTGTTGAGCACATCTCAGATCCCTTTCTATCATGATAATTGACACTGGAGAGGAGCATCAAGAGTTGTTTGAGGTGATTGCAACTCAATATGTGGAGCCTGTTCTGCAGTATTGTGGAGTGTGGTCTCTCAGGATGCTTAGGGCAAATATGATATAGCTGGTGTCAAAGAATGCAATCTACTTGGAGTAGGTATTTATAGATGGCACATGCCTGAAAACAACAAGCTGATAATGAGCTGCTAGAGGTCAGTCCCTAAAGATCTAACAGCCAAAACCTGAGAGGCAAACCCAGAGCATTGAACCACATAAGCCCACCATTCCAATTGCTTGTACCATAGTACTGGCTACCCATTTTCACACCCATGACCTTGTTACCCTGATTGTGCCCCACAATCCCTCACAACTTTTACTCCTTCACTTTTTCGATGCTTTCTTGTCCTTGCTAAATAGTTTTGTATGCCTGTATTAGCTGTTGCTGCTACCCAATTTCCTGCCACTGCAACTCAGCAATTACAATCACAACTACCATTTCCCTGGTATCCTAGTCTCTACTACTCTTTTCTGCTACCCATAATTCATAATACCATGGTTCCAGCCACCTGATCCCTGAAACCCCTGTCTCTGATACCCCATCCCCAAACAAAGTAAGTGATGAGTGGTTACAGAGAGTCGACTTGGATATTCCTCTTGCAGGCACATTAGGAAAAGTAATTCCTCAGGCATTTAACATGAGGGACTAACTGGCAGTGGAAAGAAAAGACGTTACTCAGAGATGACTAAAATCCAAGGACATGACTTACAACTTGTTGCTAGGAAAAGGAGGCCCTAAGGTGAATGTTAATGAGCAAAGAAAATTTTACAAAAATTATTGGGGATAATATAAAAGGTTTAGCTTAGTATCTTCTACTAGTGGTCTGAATTATTTTATGACATAGGTATGTAACTATTTTGTATTTTAAAAGTTATATGAAGATGCAATTCATTTGGTATTTATATTAATTGGTGGAATAGTTGCATAGGATCACATTAATGATATTCAATAGTTTATGCTCTGTGATATGCTCATGAGCCTGCCATTGGCAATATTAATTGAGCTTTCTAACAACAAATGGAATTTCATTGTCAAATACTACAAGGAGATTATGGATGCTGGTACCAAAATGAAAGCTGGAACAGGAAAACTGAATAAAGCTACAAGTTTGAAGGGAGAGGTCAGTGTCAGGGTTATGATAAAAGAGAAATTATTCACCATGGAATCTTGGAAGAATAGAATGTGTTTTGTTGACTTTCTAGCCTTTAAAACATTCTTAGAAAGCAGAACATTGTTTTTTTATTCTTGCTATTTGGAACCTCTTTAATGAATGGTTTAAAAAATTATCAAAATAACTTTGAAAATTCACTGGTGTGAATTTTCAGAATAACCTACTCAAAGTTGCCTTGAGATGCAGGCAGGCCGCATTCCTTTTCTATAAAATTAATGAAATAAGCTTCCTTTGAATGTTTGGACATTCCATGACACTTGTTCAGAACAAGAAAAGATAGGAGAGAGAAAAAAATAGGAAGGAGACTCAAGACTGCTGAAATTAGCATATTCCCCATTTGGACTTTAATGGAATTTTTCTACCAAGAATAAGAATTTCATCTTAACATAAGAATTTCAAAAAGGATGTTCTACAGGATAGCTTCTAAATGTAATATTTAATACTGTTGGATTACTTGAAAACAAAGGTTTACAGAAAACTTTAAATTTCAGAAAAACTGTAATGATCCAATAAACAAGTAAAAGAAAAATAATTTTAAAATTCATGGTTCAAAGCAAACCCTAGGAAGAAAGTCTGAGAGTTGCTTATCTAGAAACAGTAAGTGGCACTGTGGCTCAAGTGGTAGAGTGCTTCCCTGGAGCTGAAGAACTCAGGGATATGTTACACCCTGGTCCTGATTTCAATCCCTATGACTGACTAAAATAAATTTTAAAGAATTAAAGCATTAGGGCCGGGAAGGAGATTCAGTGGTAGAGTGCTTGTCTTGCATGCATGAGGTCCTGGGTTCAATTCCTCAGCACCACATAAGCAGAGAAAAGTGGAAATGGTGCTGGGCTTAAGTGGTAGAGCATGAGCCTTGAGCTGAAGATCTCAGGGACAGCACCTAGACCCAGAGTTCAGGCCCCCTACCACAACCACCACCAACAACCAATTAAAGCATCAAATAATCTGAAGATGATGTCCAGAATAATGAATGTCTCATTATCCGTTTACATGACTTAGTGACTTGAAACCTAGTTTACCAGGAGAGTGGTGGGCAATTTTTGTGTGCCAAAACGTGCAAAATTATTTTGTACTTTCCCAAGGAGGAAGAAAGGAGAATGGGGGGAGAAGGGTAGGTGTTTGGTGACCTTGCCTTTTGGTTCCGTGATTGTTTTCTGGAGTCAAATTCAGAGAAATTCTGCTTGCAATCCCAGTTGCATTGGGAATTAAGAAGCCATGTCCTGGAAATGGTTTTGTCCTGCCCTTGGACTGGTTCCAACCACCACTGGATAACCCAAGTCCCAGTTCATGACCAAGATGCTTTGAAGACTACTGATCCACTGGGAAGGTGGACATAACCACAGCCAGATAAGGCAAAAAAATGCAATGCCAAGGGCAGCTCTGGAAATCTACACCGGGCAGATAGTTTTTATATATTTTTATTGTAAAAGTACTGCATATAGAGTTTACAGTTACATGAGTACAGTAATGAGTGCATTTCCTATCAAGCATTGTTACCTACTCCTTTGTTTTTCCCCTACCATCCCTTCCCTCCCCACCTCTCCAACTCCTCCTTCCTTGACCCCTACCTGACATTGTAAATTCATTTTCGACACAATGTCCTGCACATCTCATCATCACAATGGGTGAACTTCCATCCCCATTTAAGCATTCTGCTATATCCCTTACACTCCCCAAATTACAAAAATGTATATACAAGATGCAGAACACTGGAATCAAATACAGTGAAAACAAGGGTTATACCGTGGTGGGATGAACCAACAAAGGAATCACATAGCGCATTATAAGTATATTAAAAACAAAAACAAGAAAGGAAAACCCACTGTGTCTCTGATTTTGGGTACATTTAATTTATCATCATCTTAAATGGTCATATGTGCATAGCCTTTGATCTTCTCTGTTTGTCCCAGACATGTACTAGTCCTTGCAAACAAGGGAAACCATGGGACCTATGTTTCTTTGGGCCTGGATTACATCACTTAATATCATTTTTACCAAGTCTTTCCATTTCCTAACAAATGGAGCAATGTCATTCTGATGGAGGCATAGATTTCCATTCTCTCTCTCTCTCTCTCTCTCTCTCTCTCTCTCTCTCTCTCTCTCTCTCTCTCTCTCTCTCTCTCTTTATATACATACATATGTATATAGATATACATATATAATTGTATATATATATATATATATATATATATATATATCACATTTTCTTGATCCATTCATCTACTGAGGAGTGTTGAGGTTGGTTCCATATCATAGCTATGGTGAATAATGCTGCAATAAACATGGTTGTGCTGGCAGCTTTGGTATGACCTAGTTTGTGATCATTTGGGTAAATACACAAAAGTGGGATTGCTGGGTCATAGGGCAGCTCTACGTGGAGTCTTTTGAAGAACTCTCATACTGCTTCCAAAGAGGTTAAAGAAGTTTGCACTCCCATCAATAATGCAGTAGGGTTCCCTTTTAGCCACATCCCCTCCAACAACTATGGTTATTATATTTCTTGATTATAGTCTTTCAAACTAGAATGAGATGCAGCCTCAATGTTGTCTTGATTTGCATTTCTTTTACGGCTAGAAAAGTTGAGCATTTCTTCATGTGTCTAATGGCCATTTTTATTTCCTCTTCAGAGAAATCTCTCTTTAAGTCTTTAGCCCAATTAGTTATCGAGCAGTTTGAGGATTTTTTTGAGGATTTGTTTGAGGATTTATTGTTGGGGGGATTTAATGTTTTTAAGTTCTAAGTATATTTTAGATATAAGACCTGGTCCATTTTATGACTTGTGAAGATCTTCTTCCAGAACATAGGCTTTCTATTGATCTTACTAGCTATGTCCTTTGCCTTGTAGAAGCTCTGATGTTTCATGCAATGTCATTTGTCCAATATTTCTTTGATTTCTTTTGTTTCTGGTTCTCTATTAAGAAAATTTCTGCCTAGGCTAAAGCCCTAGAGTTTCTCCTACTCCTTCAGTAATGTTCTCATGGTGTCTTCTTTTATTTTGAGGTCTTGATCCATTTGGAGTTGACTCTCGTGCAGGGAGATTTAGCTCTAGTTTTCTAGTGGAGTTTAACCACTTTTGCCACAAAATTTACTCAAAAGGCTTTCTTTCTTCCATTTTATTTTTCTAGCTCCCTTGTGAAAGACTAGGTGGCCATAGGTCAGTAGGTTCATTTCTGAGTCTTCATTCCTATTTCATTGGTCCTCAGGTCTGTTTTTGTGCCATGCTGTTCTTTTACTATAGCTTTTTAGTAGAGTTTGAAATTTGGAAATGATAGTGCTCCAGTGGTGTTTTTTCTGCTAAGGATTGACAAACATACAGCTAGCATATACTTAATGGTGAAAAGTTAAAGCCATTTCTTATAAATTCAGGAATGAGATAAAAATGTCTGCTCTCTCCACTACTCTTCAACTTAGTATTAGAATGATAGTTGGGGCAATAAGACAAGATGCAAACTTAAAGGAAATCCAAATAGGAAAAGATGAAGTAAAATTCTCCCCCTTTGCAGATGACATGATCTTGTATTTAAAGAACTGCATGGACTGCACTCCCAAGTCACTTGAGCTGATCAGAAACTTTCGCAAACTAGCATAGTATAAAATTAACCCTCAGAATTCAATGCTTTTCCTGTATTCGAAAAACGATAAGAGTGCAGCTGAAATTAGGAAAGCAATTCCTTTTTAATAGCCGCACAAAAAATAAAATACCTAAGATTTAACTTAAGAGATGAAGGACTTCTATGATGGAAACTTTAAAAACCTGAAAAAGAAAATAAAAGCAGTACTAAGGAAATGGGAAACCTCCAATGCTCCTGGATTGGGAAGATTAATCTCATGAAAATGGCAATATTCACAAAGATATATACAAATTCAGTGTGATACCTATCAATATCCCAATCTCACTCTTCAATGAAATAGAAGTAATCCAAAAATTCATATGGAACAATAAAAAACCTTGAATAGCAAAGAAGTTTATCGTGATTCTCATTTTGTATTACCACTTTGATTCTACAAAGTAATCTATGGATTTTAACTTTCTTCCCACCTTTTGGATAAAGCTAAAAATACAACCTGCCTCTAGCTCCCATGGCAGTTAAGTCTTAGGTCTGGAAAATTGTTACTAGATAAAGAGCACATTTTGATCTCATGAGAAAACAGCCTTTACCCCCCCCCTCAAATTTATTTCCTGAAAGGCATTTTTAGAGAGAATCTGTTTTCTTTTATAGATGAAAGGCTTGTAGGAAACTATGTTCATGATCTGTCTCCTCCTCCGACACCTCAACACATAAAACCCAAATTTCAGAACGCATTTATAAGTAACAATACAAACACCAAACACTGGGAATGCTCAGATACAGAATGTTTAACAAAACCCAGAAGATAACTCTGCTGTCTGAGGGAGGGGCTCTCTGTATAAATTAACATACAAACCCAAAAGAACAGCGAGGAATACAGGATGTGTGTATCCCTGGCTGCTACTCCATGGACAAGGACCATAGAAGGGCTTCCTGAGCATGCTGCAGAGTGCGTGGAGGAACGTTTCCTTGCCAGCCTGAATACAAAAGTTGGCATCACCCCTCCTGGGCCTGTCTTTTTTGTCTGCTCCCCACAGTGGAGCAGAATCGTCCCCTGCTCCACGAAGGATAAAAACTGTACAAGCTAATCCACAGAGTGGATTCTCTTCGGTCTGCACTCCTTCCTAGGTTGGCCATGCGGTGCGTGTGCTCCCAGGGGCTGATCCTCAGGACCCAAGCCCGTGGGGCAGCTGGGTGCTAGATGTGACTCAAGTCACTGACTTGAGTCAGTGGTGTCATTCATTCAGCAGCCTCAGTGTTGCTTCCCTAGCCCAAAAAGAGGTGCATCCTGATTTTCTCCCGCAGTCCCAGGAGAGGTGCCCACAAGGCCCAAGTTGGGCACGCTCCCACTGGGATCCTACTTCACCAGAGGGACAAGCATGCCAGATTAATTGGCTGCTGCCTGAATTACTTATTATTTTATGGAGCAATTTTAAACAAAGTGATACACATTACTGTATGATATATAATGATATATCCTTCAGTCTCTAGTCTAAAATCATATTAACGATACTAGCAAGAATGGATTTTATTGTTTGTATTTATAAGGCCATAATGGCATTTGGAAATAAAATTACAACAAAACTCTTATCCAAAAAACACATGATTAAATCTCAGAATTTGAAAAAAAATTGTATGGAAGTAGTGCAAATGAAGTTATACTAGAATACTAAAATACACACAAAATATATTATATTAGTTACATTCAAAAGTAAAATAAGTAATTACAGACAGAATTCCTACTGGATAAAAAATATTACAATGTTTTAACAGGTTGAATTGATATAGGTTATATATTTTGTTTTTATAAAACTTATTTATATGTCCCAGTTCTGTTTATCTCCGTAAAGGAAAATGTTAGAAAGTAGAAATTATATGTGGCACCTCTTGCTTACAGTACCATGAAGGAGAGTAGCACTTCCTAATGAAGTCCTTGGATGAAACCCACACCCAGCCCATGTAGACCTATCAGATGTCCATGTGGTGTCCCTGAGGGGGTCCAAGACACTGCATTGGTGCTGCAGCAAGTGCAGGACTTGTTGCAGTAGACGGTAGCCAAAAAGGCTCCATCATTGACCAAACCAAGAAATCCAGACTCAGGTGCCAAAGCCATGGGGATAGGCAGGGCAGACCCCAAGTCCTGCTTTCCACCTGTGCAGTCTACATTGCCAAGGCCAAATCCATTCCTCTGCTTTGGAGACGAATGATGGTATGGGGTGAGCTCATTGCCTCCAAAAAGAGCATCCCCGGAATGGCACCCAGAGCTGGGCCCATGTGGACCAGAAGGACGACGGAGGAGGCTACACAGCAAAGTCAAAGGGGCTTCATACTCCCGGTGGTGCAGCTGATACTCTGCAAGTACAGGTTCCTCTGGCAGTGATGGGCATATGCAGGCATGGCCCTGTACCCGAGTCCACAGGGACCAGAAAATGGAGGTCCATAGAGACGCTGAAGGGGATCAAGGTTGCTGAGCTTCTGCAGCTTTCACAAGCCTACTGGCAGAGGGGCTAGCACACGTCTCCAGTCCACAGATGAACTTAAAGACTGATGAGGTGAACCAAGGTTGCACTGCCTGGCCCCAAGTTGGCTGGCTGCACACCCAACCTTCTTTCTCACATGGACTGTGCAGTGTACAAACATAGTGTCCCCCCACCACACAACCTTGGGTGCAGGCAGTGACCCCATAACAGAGTCTCCCTGGAATGGCACTCGCACCCAGGACCACTGCAGAGCAGTACCAGCACAACTGGAGGAGAGGGCATCAGTGGACTCAATTCCAGCCCCATGGCTACCAGCTCCTGGGTGAAATGGAAAAACTGAGACTGGGATGTTAGGTGGGCAGGGTGGGCGGGTTTCATCTGACAATCCTGGCGAGTATGCACACACATACACTCACTGCACATCCACTGCAAGGGAAGGGGCCACCCCTCTCAACGGGTGATCTGATGAGGCACCCACAACCACAGAGACTACAGGAATGGATGCTCACATGGGGACTTGGAAAGGGCTCCAGGGCACAGCCTTGGAGTACTGAACAACTGGCAAAAAAAGAAAAAAGAAAAGACCAAAAAAAACCCCGAAAAGCATCCACTAAAACTTTCTTTCTGAATTAAGGGAGGTTGCATTAGTTCTTTCCCATATTTGATTCATGAAAAAGAAATCCTGAAGTGCTCTGTAAAACACCAAAGTCAGGATTTCATCTGAAATCCTCACTGAAGAATGAATAAAATAATCAAGCAACAGGTAACACCCATATTGTCACCGTGCTATCTCTCTCTGATTAGAAATCAATCCTGCCATGTACATGCAGATCACTTATGCAAAATGTTTTCCAACAATTCTTGTTGTTATATTGCATTTATCTTCCTCCTCCTGCCTCCTCTCTTGCTCCTCTTCCCCAGGGTAATGAACCCCTCTTGCTTCTCTCCTCCCCTCTACTTTTTCCCTCTCCCCTCCTTTTCTCCCTCCTGCTATACCTTTCCTCCTTTCTTACCCCTTCCTCCTCCTTTCCTTTCCTCTTTCTCCTACACTTTCACTTTCATCTACTTCTTTATGGTCCTGGGGGTTGGACACACACTAAGCAGATGCTCTGCTGCTCACTACAGGCCTCCAGTTTGGACTTCATTTCAATGACTCGCTATTTCTTTGCTGCAAACCCAGCAAAGACTTTTGATTCAAGATTTAATTCATTGTACATATTCTACACCATAAATATGTGCTACTTCATACATTGTGGCTAATAGGTTTTGATTATATTTTGGGCTTCAGTTAAACTCATTAGAAACAATGTGTTTGAAGGCAATCTAATGTGATCCTGTTACTCCCACATTAATGAACTGGTTAGTTTGTATCTAGTAAAAGTACTACATATTGCTCCCAGTTTAATGAACTGTCACTTTGTGGTAGCACCCACAGAAACACTAACACAAGGATTGCTTGGGATCAGAAGATTAAGTCCTGACAGGAAAATCCATGAGATATTTATCTCAAAATAACTACTAAAAAGCCAGAAGAAAACCTATGGGTACGAGGTTTAGTGCCATACTTGCACAGAATAAGCTGATGTCAAGTCCCAGGCCTGAGTTGAAGACCTGTGGTGGGTGCACACACACACACACACACACACACACACACACACACACACACACACACACACACACACACACACACACACAAACAATTTCCCAGCTAGAGCAAGTAGAATATCTGTTTTCCCAGTACCATGTCTGAGTTTTATCCCATATATTTGGATATTTTTGAAAGCTTTATCATCAAATTACCTAATTTTAATAAACGACACCCTGGTCACTATTCTTTAATTTGGTTGGAAAATATTTTAAGGCACATTTTCAGGTAGAAAATTGAAATTGTTTTCAAAAGCGTGACGTTCTTGGTTTGTAAGAATGAAAGAATTGTGCCTTTAATTCATTAGTTCATAAATTAGAAAAGTAACCCTAACCCTAGAACCAATTGCATTTGGATTCTAAAAGCCACACAAATATATTAGATTTATTAATCCCTTCTTTGATTCAACTCATCTTTCTTAAAATAGTTTGTAGTTTTGCTCAATATGTTGTTATTTTTCTAATCTGAAACTTAACTGGAACATTCAGGAACAGCTGTGATAATGGAAGTATAATGTATTTCTAATATCTTTTCCTGAATTCTTAGAACCTAAAATAAGTTCAGATTTACTAAACATTTATCCAATTCTTTTTTTTTTCTTTTTGTTGGTAGTGGGGCATCATTTCTGGGCCTGGGTACTATCCCTGAGTTCTAGGCATGGGCACAATCCCTGAATTCCTTAACTCAAGGTTTGCACTTTACCTCTTGATACACAGCACCACTTTCTTGTTTCCTGGTGGTTAATTGGAGATAAAATTCTCACAGACTTTCCTGCCTGGCATGGCTTTGAACTGTGATCCTCAGAAATGAACTTCCTGAGTAGCTAGGATAATAGGCGTGAGCCACACGTTTAATCCATTTCTTTACTCTATCCTCAACCCCCTTTAACCAGAAACCAAATCCTAATCACAATCTGAGTTAACAACAAATGGTTAATGTAAGTAAAATTGTTTGGAATCTATTGAATCACTCATTTTTTTGCTTCTACTACTTAGTGGAAAAGTAAATTTTACTCTTAAGCTTATCCTTCCCTAATCCTAACAAGAACTAAAACTAACTCACAGTTTAAACCAAATTATATCTGAATGGTTAAAATTACACCAACACTGGTTTTAATTCATTTTAACTTTGATGCCATTCATTCTTTTTAAAATATGTTGCAGTTTTACAAAATATCTTACATCTTATTTCTTATCCTAACCCCAGCTCTAACTGGAAAACCTTGCCTAATCCTAAGCCTACATATAACTGAATCAAAATGATAATAGCAAGTTTCTATTTCACAAATATCATCTCTCTTGCTCAGCGTGTAGTTCTAAATTTTACTTGCATTTTGAACCTAAATTTTTAAAGTGTTTTTCTATTTCATTTTTCTATTTCATTTTCTATTTCTATTTTCTATTTATATTTCTATGTCAGGTTTTATTTTTCATTAATTTTTAAATCTTATTTTTTTGTAAAGAGGCTTACAAAGCGATCACAATTACATGTGTAAGGTAATTGGTTCTTTTCTTGTAGAGCATTGTTACCCTCTTCTTTGTAGTTGTCCCACTAGCCTTTCCCTCTCCCACCTCCCTCAGTATTCCCTCCCGATGATGGATGGTGTAAAATTCATCTTCAATAGAGTGTGTTGTGAGTATCATTGTTTCCATGTGTTGAACCTAAATTTTCTGTTACCCTAACCCTAATTCTATTTCTGTCTGGGATCCTAACCCTAACCAAAATAATAATGATAGCTCAATTCAGAAGTTAACTGAAAATACTCAAGGTTTTGTTCATCCTGTTAATCCACTGTACATCTTGAATTAAGTTGCAGTTCACATAAAATTTTCCAAATTAGATTATATGTGCATATATAAAGATATAATTTGATGTGAAATGCAGAAGACCTTTGGAGAAAATAATAATAAAAAGGAAATAGAGGGAGTATAATCAAAAGTTTTAAATATATTATGGAAAGAGCATAATGAAAATGCCACTTCTGAAAATTAATAACCATTAACAAAATAACTAAAAATTAATAAATACATAACACTGCCTTCCAGTGTTCTTTTTTTTTTGGGGGGGGGTGGTCTGGTCGTGGGGCCTGAACTCTGGGCCTGGGCGTTGTCCCTCAGCTTTTCAGCTCAAGGCTAGCACCCTACCACTTGAGCCACAGCACCACATCAGGCTTTTTTTTTTGCTTATGTAGTGCTGTGGAATCGAACCCAGGGCCTCAGGCATGCAAAGCAAGCGCTCTACCACTGAGCCACCTTAACAGCCCCCTTCCTGTGTTCTTTAAGAGCGCCATTTGTCTTTTGAAAGAAATACATGTGTTAGATAAACTTTGTTCATGCATAATTTATATTTTTCTTGGCTAATTAATTAACTTAATGAATAAAAATCAAATAAGATTCCATGACAAAAAATATAAACAAAAAATATAAACAATTACTTAGAAATTGCTTGAGAAAAATTTATAGTAATGAGTTTTAGGAACTAAATTTCTATTTCCTTACAAAACAATGATTTAGGGTTACTAATCTAGTATTTCCAGTAAGTTTAGAGAACATAATTGGCATGAAAGACAACAAATTGTACATCTTTTGTCTTGCATGAGTGATATTTTAAACATTTTCTTTTATTCAAATGTATACTTAGGTTTACTTTTATAAATAAATGCAATTTTATCTCCTTTCAGAACAAGTACTTACCCTGCAATTCAATGTATTACTATATTCAGATATTTGAATGCTAAGTTTTCTGTTTAATATACGATCTAAATTTTCAGAATGACATAATATTTGTATTTGTAAATGTGTAAGCTCTAGGATTTTTGCTTCATCAATATAAATTATCTCAATATAAATTATCTTCATGTTGTGAAGGCTCCAGTAACCAGTGTGGTCAAAAACAATTCTTAAATTCTCAATTTAAAAACTAATCATTTTTAGCCTTTTATTATATCAGTTCTTGTCTCTTCAGAGTAATTAAACTAAAATAAATACTATTTTTAAACATTTCACTCACGTTGTAAATAATGTTAACATAGTTGACAAAGAGACTAATCCTTTCAAAGTCACCATATTTGATGATCTTAGTGTGATGAATGTAGAGAGTATAAGAACCTTATACTCAATAATAGTTTCGGTTAAACTAAATTAAATCATATATCTGGAATTCTAATTTGGAGGTAAATCACATGGAAATAGGAAAATAATAAGAAAAATTATAACTTTGGGATTATGGTCTTCTTAAAATTATTTTCTTTTTTTATTGTGAAAATACCGTACAGAGGGGTTACAATTACAAGGGCAAGGTAATGAGTACATTTCTTATCAAGCATTGTTGCCTCCTCTTTTGTTTTCCCTTCCAATACCTTCCCATCTCCACCCCCTCAGCCAAAGTTGTAAAGTTCGTTTTTCGACATAATGACTTGTCCATCTCATTGTTGCAATGGGTTCACCTGTATCCCTAAAATTATGAAGCAAAAATATCTCTAAGAATTATATTTTTTAAGCCGGGTGCTTGTGGCTCACGCCTGTAATCGTAGCTACTCAGGAGGCTGAGATCTGAGGATTGCGGTTCAAAGCCAGCCCGGGCAGGAGAGACCATGAGACTCCTATCTCCAATAAACCACCAGAAAACCGGAAGTGGCGCTGTAGCTCAAGTGGTAGAGCGCTTGCCTTGAGCTGAAGGGCTGAGGGACAGCACCCAGGCCCAGAGTTCAAGCCCCATGACCGACCAAAAAAACTATATATATATTTTTTTCAATAAAATGTTTCAATCCTTAGGTAAGGGGAATTATGCTTTAATATATAATTTATCTCAAATTAGAAATTCTGCAACTAATCTAATGTATGTTTCCCTGCACAAAATGCTGTGACTTCTAGTCTTGTCATGTGATTTTAATTATATTTTTTGTTTGTGACATGTTCCCTATTTACATTTATTACATACTTCTATAATTTTACAAATCATGCCTGTATCCACTAATTTATGTAATTTAATATTCAAACAAAATTATCTTTTTTCCTGTCTCCCACAGGGAAGGATGAGGTGCTGCAGTATATTAAATGCAAGCACTCTAAAATAGAGTCTGTATGGAATGGAAATTTGTAAAATGAGATGGGATCATGAGCATTTTCTACTTGGCTGAACAGTAGAGTATATGAAACATATGATGGAGAAATAGATCAGCCAGCAAGCACAAAGTACTAGTGATAAGACCAAACTTTTGAGCAGGTTAGCACATCTTTTAGGAATGTAATTCGTTCATATGAACTTCAAATTTTGTGGCTTTCCTTGTGTGATTAAAATTTGAAGTTCATATGAACGAATTACATTCCTAAAAGATGTGGTAGCCTGCTCAAAAGTTTGGTCTTATCACTAGTACTTTGTGCTTGCTGGCTGATCTATTTCTCCATCATATGTTTCATATTATTAAGCATATTAATAATTCAGCTGTCAGTACATTGCAAGAGACTCCTGAAATCACATCTATTGCTGTGTAATATTCAACTGAGAGGAAAAAGGTTAAACTGATCTCCAATTGCTCCCTTTGGCCTTCAATATACTAATTAATTGTCAAAACAATCGCGTTACATGTTAGTTTATTTTCCCTATTTAATTAGAGATTAAGCAAGTGTTTATCTCAGTAAAAAATGAAGACAACGGTATCAGAGCTCTGATATGAGCACCTCCTCCCTAATAATTATTGCTCTATGGACTATAAATATGGAAGCCACACTAAAATTCTCTCTCTCTCTCTCTCTCTCTCTCTCTCTCTCTCTCTCTCTCTCTCTCTCTCTCTCTCTCTCTCTCTCTCTCTCTCTCTCCCTCTGTCTCTCTCTCTCTCTCTCTCTCTCTCTCTGTCTCTCTCTCTCACTCTCTCTCTCTCTCTCCACACACACACACGCAAATACACACACCTGCCACCCAGAAACATCAGAGATCAGTTCCATTCCTTTGTAATTATAGTTGATTGGTGTTTGCTCCATTGATTTTTCTTTGCTTCAGGATCTTGCCTGGACCTGTATGTTTCTCTGAGATCAAGTCCCTTCTTTTTAGTATACTGTGTGTCTTTGTATGCTTCAGGCCAATTAACAGTAACCTGAATACAATATCTACAATCTTGACATTCAAGTCAAACTCCATGAACTCATACTATTCCAAAATACTAAAATGTATTGGATCTAGAGACCAAAAAAACATCCACCTTGTTATTTTAGTAGGAATTGACATCATGAAATAGAAGAATATTGATCAGGAACTGAGGTAAGAGAACGGGAGTATGTGGAAAAATGCAGAATATTGTATGTGAGTTAGAAATACAGAATCACCTTCTATAGGCCCATATATTGAAAGCTTGCCATCTTATATTGAAAGGTCAATTTACATATACAGTTTTCTAGTTACTTTTCTTACCTATCATTTCTGATCATACATCTTCTTATGAATTTTTATAGTATCTTTCAATATATCACATGATTTGCAGGTACTAATCATCTTAAGGAAAGACAGTCTACTTCTACATCTTACATTCTGTGTCAAACCCTTATTTTTATTTACCTGTTTGCTGAAAAAGTGTATTCATGGAAACAGGATATTGACAGCAAATCTGGGTGTAATTTTCATTTTGTAAACTTCAAATATAATATAAACTTTGTATTGACTAGTCAT
This sequence comes from Dipodomys merriami, assembly GCF_024711535.1. Classification (NCBI taxonomy): domain Eukaryota; kingdom Metazoa; phylum Chordata; class Mammalia; order Rodentia; family Heteromyidae; genus Dipodomys; species Dipodomys merriami. The sequence goes on from NW_027204226.1 coordinate 173,074, forward strand.
TTTCTAATAATAGTGATATTCATGAACACAATGATTTGGTGCCTTTAAGTCAATTGGGAATTGATGTGGTAGTCCTTGTGTCTAATTATCTTAACCATTATATTATTTATATATAAACATGTGCATTGCACTTTTATATTTTTATAGGTAAAATAGTCTCCAGGGGTTTACGTGAAAGTGATAATGGGGGGGGGTGGCTTCTAGTTCCAAATCTTATATTTCAGTAAAAGTACTAGACACATGATGTTTACTGGAGCAATATAAAAGAGAGAACATATTTCTAAAGAGAATGCATTTATTGATTAAAACATAAAATAGAGTAAAATAGGTTTCTTGCTTGAGAATGCATAAATTACATATAAATGTAGCTCAAGATGAGGCTCAGAGATAAATTCGTATTAATATTACTGAGATTTATAACACAATATAAGAAATATAGGTATTTGAAGGAATTGGTCATTCAAAGATATGTAATGGATGAAGAATGGAATTGAAAATAGCAGAGGAAAACAATTCAACATGCAGGTATTATGATTTTATAATATTAATAAGAAATAAATGGAGCTTTTGATTTTCTGAAGAAGAATGTTTAGCCGGTAATTTCAATGTAAGGCATCAATTGTAATGAGTCTAAAGTCTTTTCCTCCAAGATATTCGCGAGTACTATACTCGTCCTCTGTAGAGTAAGAAGTGATTATTTACATTAGCTTTGCTTAATATTAATTTACTTGTAGCAAATAGGTTAAAATGTCTTCTCGATTTCTCTCAATGTAATAACAAATATTTCTGTCTCTTCAATGAAGCCTGAAATAACTACTTCAAAATAACACAAGCAGAAAAACAAAAATAACCTGATACAACCATCACAAATCCTAAATTATGTTAAAAAATCAACAATATATAAAACAAATCTGAGGAAGAGGAAAAACAATGGCAGAATAACAACAGAAAATTTCCCTAGCTCTCTCTAATGAAACAGAGTCCTGGCCCGTACTCCACTTCTAGAGGGTCACACCAAGACAACTATAATTATAGATATAAAACTGTAATTATAGATATAATTATAGACATAAAATTCATAAGAAGATTTTATACTATATTCACTAGAAAATAGAAATCTATGAAAACCTGCCCAGCCAGGCAGGTGACTACTGTGACTGTATTGACCAACATATTCAAAAGCACATCTGCAATGTAGAAATAAAAGGGCCACGTGGAAAAAGGTAGAAATAGAAGTGTACATCACAGAAAGCCACATCCATACACAGAGCTATTCATTATACCATTGGACCGTCCGAACTGTCACTGGAACCATAAGTATTAACATCACAACATCTCACCATAACTGATTTATACTTCTACACTTAATTGTATAGAAAATACCTAACTCCAGAAAAACAAGTCAAAACAGAAAACCAAACCCACACCTGGCAAACCAACCAAGAACATAGACAGTCAATTATTAACATCATAGTTTCCCCAAGAGCAAACTTCCAAATGGACAAAACCAATCAGAAAAAATACAAGAAAAATTATGTCAAGGTACTTCAATTCACACAGTAAATAACCAGGCATTAGAACAGACAATCAAGGACATAGAAGATATATCAAAATATACTACAAATGCTGCTGAAAATGTGATTAATGAAAAGAGAGAAAACCTCTACAAGGAAATTTGTGAACAAGATGAGAACAAACAACGATTAGCAAAATAATTCGTGGAGAAAAGAAACAAAGATAAATAAATTCTAAGAAGTAAAGGGAGTCCAAGGAAAAAATGGATGACTAGTTAAAAGATATGAGAGAAGGCAAAGCTAAGAAAACAACCTTTGCAACCCCCTCACCCAAATAAAAAATGTACAGAAATTCCATACAATACCGGAAACAAATATTTAATAAAGAGATAGAAGGCCTAAAAAAGGACCAATTAGAAGACAGGGAAATCGAAAACAAAATAGAAAGTCTCCACAGCATATAAATGACATATAAGATAATCTCAGGGTCAAAGACAGAATAGGTTTAACAGGAAAGAGGAAATTATCATTTAGAACAAATACAAGAAATAAGATATGATATTTCCAGAAGTACAAGACTCATTTAGAAATCAAATTTCAGGGAGATAGGTATCAAGAAGGAGAAGAGTAGGAAACTAAATGGATGGGAAACATATTACAGAAATATAGCAGAGAACATGCCAAACATCCAAAGAGATAGGCTCATTCAGAAAAGAGAAACCTTTAGAACACCAAACAGAGAATTCTAGAACTGAACAATCAACCACTACATCAAAATCCATTAGAGGATCATTAAGGATAAAGGAAAGGATTTTTAAAGCTGCTACAGAGAAAAGATTGATTATTTATAAAGAATATACAGTCAGATTAAATACAGATTTTTAGCTGATATGGCAAAAAGGAGAGCCTGGCATGATATATGACAAACATTAAAGGTAAACAACTACCAATCATTAATACGGTCCCAAGCCAAACTCCTTAACATTTAAAGGAAATATAAAAATATTTCATTACAAAGCAACTTAAAACAATGTATCTCCACCAAATCAGCAGGATAGAAGTTAATCAAATATACCCTACATAGAAAAGATCAAGAAGAACAGGAACTGATTATGTAAAATGCTCCCAATCAGAGAACAAAGTAAATATATTAAGAGTAAATGAGGCACAGCTCCTAACAGCAGATGTATAACATAGCAGGACTATCAGGAAATTCTCAGTCTTAACTCTCTGCATCAATGGACTTAAATTTCCAAATAGAAGACATAGATTAAATAGTAGTATCAAAAAACAAGTCGCATCCATCTAACATCTACAAGAGATATATTTTATTGACCAAAACAAACACATACTCAAACTGAAATGCTGGAAGGAATATTTTCAAGCAAATGGACACCATAAACAGGCTGCAGTAGAATTACTAAAATAGAATTAAATTAAAATTAGTACGAAGAGACATTACATATTGATAAAGACAACGCTCAATTAGGAGGATATAACAAGTCTAAATATCAGTGCCCTGAATCCTGGAGCATTCCACATCATCAACCAAATACTACTTAACCTAAAAACATACCTCAACACATCATTGTCATCCATGAATGACCTATCCAGGAAAAACTCAACCAAGAAACTGCAGACCTAAATAACTACATTGACCACCTAGCCCAAACAGACATCTACTGAATATACATTCATCATCAGAATATACATTCTTCACAGCAGCTCATGGAAGATTCTCCAAAATAGAACATATCCTACGTCACTCAGAAATTCTGTCCAAATTGAAAGAAAAATTAATTGAACTCCCATATCTTGTCAGAATGTAACATAATAAACTTAGAATTAAACAGCTAAAGCAAAAAAAAAAAACCATTGTCAAACCCATGAAGACTGAATAACACGTTGCTGAATGACCAGTGGGACACTGAAGGGATTAGAAAACAACTGAAAGTTTCTGGAATTTAACAAAAATGATCACACAAAATACTAGCTTATCTGGGACACAGGAAATGCAGTACTTAGAGGAAAATTTATAGCTCTGAGTACCTACATCAAGCAATTTGGGAAATCTCAAACAAATATTTTAATTATGTACTTCAAACGCCTTGAAAACAGGAGCAAGCCCTAACCCAAAGCAGTAGACAGAAAGAAGTTTAAAAAATCAGAAATAAATAAAGACAAAATAAAACATAGAAAGAATTTTTAAAAAGAGTTGGTTTTTTTAAATAAATTAACAGACTTGACACAACCTGACTAAGAAGAGAACTTATATAGATAAGTTAATAAAAAAAGCCAGCAGATTGGGAGATCTTTATTTGCTCTGCAACACACTATGGCCTCATATCTCAAATATATTTAGAGCCCCAAAAATTAACTCCCCCCCAAATAAAAACAAATCCTCAAAGAAATAAGAACTCTCTTAATAAGTGGGCTAAAGATGTAAAGACAGACTTCTCTGAAGAAGAAATATGCATGGCCAATAGACGCATGAAGAAATATGCAACATTTTTGGCCATAAAAGAAGTGCGAATCAAAGCAACATTGGCCTTCCACCTCACCCCAGTTAGAGTGATCATTATGAAGAGAACTAAAACTAAAGATGCTGGGCTGTGGGGATGTGGCCAAAAAGGAACATTACTACAGTATTGGTGGAAATGTAAACTTGTTCAAATACTCTGTAAAGAAGTATGGAGGTTCCTCAATAGAGCTCCCCTATGAGCCCGCAATGAGGGATCAAGAAAATGTCATATACGTTTACAACAAAACTCTATGCTTCCATCAGAATGAATGGCATTGCCCCATTTGTAAGGAAATGCAATCACTTCTAAAATATAATAAGTCAAACAAGCAAGACCCAAAGAATCATAGGCCACCGATTTTCAATCCTTTGGAAACACTAGAATATGTCTACAATAGTCACAATAGCTCAAAAGCAATATGCATATCACCATATAAAATGATGCTTATCGAAATGAGCTTCAAGAAATAGATACAAGATGATTGTATAGTGACCTGTTTTTGGTTGTTTCTATTTACTTTTTACCCTTTGGGTAATTCCTTGTACTCACTGTTTTTTATTTCTGTACCCTTTGTCTTATACATGTTAACCTGGTTCTAACACTATGTTAGAAATGAACTTTACAACTTTGCGGGAGTGGGATGTCAGGGTTGGGGGAAGCAGGAAAAAATGGGGAAGGGTTAACACTTAAAAAATGTACTCATTACTTATGTAACTGTAACGACCCCTCTGTATATCACTTTCATAATAAAAAAAATAAGAGGACTAACTCAAATAGAGAAAATTAGAGACAAAAATAAGACAACACAACAGATATAAGCAACATTGAGAATGGTATAAGAGAGTACTTTGAAAACCTTATGCCAATAATCTGGAGAATCCGGAAGAAATTGATGCTTTCCTATACTGAATCTGAAGCAAGAAGTAAAACATAAGAATTAATGAAAATTAAATGCCAATAAACCACTTCCCATTCCAGAAAAGGCTAGCACTCAATGAATTTACCATGAAATTAAGGCCTGCAAAGAACTTACAATACGCAGGTCTAACTCTTCAATGGAATGGAAAGGGAAATGGAATTATCAAACACATTCTATGAAAATAGAATTAGACACTTCCCTAAATCACATAGGGACTCACCGAAGAAAGAGAACTCTTTGATAAGCATTACTACAGAACTTCTTAATAAAATTCTCACCAGCCAATTTCAGTAACTAACAAAAAAAGCCATATGGTATGATCAAAAAGGATTCATCCTAGGATACAATTTGATTCAATATTCTTGTCAATAACCATAGCACAAACCATCAGTAGAAGCAGGGGTGAGAAACACATGATCATCTATATGGATATATAAATAGCTTTTAAAAACCTCCAATATCCTTTTATGATTAAAAAAGTCTGAGAAGCTAGGAATGCATGGAACACTCCTCAATATAATACAGAGTATGGTTATGATAGAGATAATTTGCATTTACCTAACAGTGGAAGCATTAAGACATTAAAACAATGAATGAGACAAGGATGTCCACTCTCTACTACTCTTCAAAATGGTAGTGGACTTTCTAGCAAGAGCAATTGGAAAGAGAAAAAAAGGGGGGGGGATACAAATAGGGAAGAAGTAAAACTATCCCTTTTTACAGATGAAATGATCCTGTATTTAAAAGTCCTTATAGCTTCCTCCCTGAAGTTAGGAAAGGTGATGCTAACCTTCAGCTATGTAGCACGGTATAAAACCCACCAAGAATCAGTAGTTTTTCTGTGTTACCAACAATGGGAAGAACCAACCTGAAATCCAAAATACAACCTCATATGTATTAGCCTCAAAATCAAATCTAATCTAAACAAAAAACAACAACAACAAAATGAGGAATTAATTAATTTAACTAAAAATGTGAAGGAACTCTACTGTGAAAACATTAAATTCTAAAAAGGGAAATTGAAGGAGATTCAAGGATATGGAAAAACTTTCAATGTTCCTGGGTGGAAGAATTAAAGTGTCAAAAACTGCAATACTGCCCCAAACAATTGACCATGTGATACTCATCAAAATCCTAACAATATTCTTCAATGCAGTAAAGAAAGCAATCCAAATTTAATATGGAATTACAAAAGTACACATGAAACAGAAGACATAGAAATGAACTCATGGGCCTATAATCATCTTACACACACACACACACACACACACACACACACACACACACACACACACACACACACACACACACACTGGAATTCTATTCACCCATCAGAAAGGATGACTTTTCACCAATATTAAGGAAAATGAAAGGCTTGGGAAAATTATACTAAGAGAAAAGAAAAAGGAATGCAGACACCGAGCAATATAGATTTCATGGATTCATTCATGGTAGCTAGAAGGTGCCCACAAATCTACAAGTAAACAAGACAGATTCTACCTCATCCCAATTAGAATGCCCATTATCAAGAAAACTAGCAATAGAAAATGCTGGCATGGATGTAACCAATTGGGAACTCTATTACACTGTTGGTGGGAAACTAAACTTGTTCAACCACTGTGGAATGCAGTACGGAGTTTCCTGAAAAGACTAAACATATATCTCCCTTTACACCCAGTAATTACCCTCATTGGCAGTAATCCAATAAATAACAAACAAGCTCAAATGACAGCTACCAGCATAACCATGTTCAGGGCCCAGACCCAGAGTTCAAGGACTGGAAAAAAGTTACCATTGCTGGTATTTGATTCCGCAAATATGAACCATTTGTCATAGGATACCAAATCATTCTATTTGCAGTAGCTAGAATAGGACTTAAATGTAGTGCTTGATAAAATGGCTTCTTTGTTGAATGTTAGGAAAAGATCCAAGAAAAGGGAGATTTTTGTTGTTGGTTGAGGGGCTTGAAATATGGGCTTGGACACTGTCCCTAAGCTCTTCAAGTCAAGGTGAGTGCTCCACCTCTTGAGCCACAGTGCCACTTCTGGTTTTCTGGTGGTTAAATGTAGATAAGAGTCTCAGGAACTTTCCTGCCAGGTTGGCTTTGAACGGCCGTCCTCAGACCTTAGCTTCCTGAGTAGGTAGGATTACAGCTGTGAGCCACTGGCACCAGGCTAAAAATGATGGATTTTTAGAAAAGAAAATCCACCTCATCACCTGATTCTAAACCTCAGATATCATTATTAGAACATTTCACCCTCTACTCATTTCATCAGACATTTGTAAATTTTCTCTGTTCCTTCATGTGGGAATACTGCGGTCAGTATTAACTCAGCTGTGGGACTGGATCAATTGTATGGTAATTGCTAGCACCTAAATCAAGAACTGTTAGATCAAAACAAATGAAGCCCTCATTTGGAATAATTATTTACTCTTTTTATTACAAATCTGTGCTTGATTACTTCCTAATGTGATGTTGGACCTCCTAACAGAGTGATGGCATTTTCTTTCTCTTCAGCCTTCTTCCACATGTGGTCAAATATTTAAGAATTCAAATATTTCCATTGCTAATTCATTAAGCTGACCTCTAAGAAAATGTGCATTTCTGGAATTTGGTCTGCTGTTTTGTTCTTATATGTGCAGGCTTACTATGATTCATTTGTTCTGCAAAGAATTTTATTTTCCAATATTTGTGTGACCAATTTTAGTCTCTCTGATCAGTCTTCCTGACCCTCTCTCTGGGGTCTCATTTCAGTCTGCCTCATAAAAAATATATTGGTTATCAGCTAAATAACTCTCAGCTTCTCTTTTTTTGCCTGACTTCAAGTAGGCTGTGATAACAGCCCTGACTGGCTGTATTAACTGGATTTTTTTGTTTGTTTGATTGTTTGATTGTGTGTGTGTGTGTGTGTGTGTATGTGTGTGTGTGTGTGTGTGTGTGTCTGTGTTTGTGTGTTTTGTTTTAGAGGTCTAGGATTACTATTCAAGGTAGTAGCATTTCTGGGCCCCAGTGATTCCCTGGCTTAGGGTCATTTGGTTTTTCCCTGAAAGATACAAAACACAGGTGACTAAATTCCTGTTAAATTGTCTCAAAATGAGGAAACCTGGCATCTTTACAAAACTATGAAGAAGTCTGTAGTAATCCAGCTACAGAAATGGTCTATCAAGATAGCTTTTCAAGGTTGACTGTGAAAAATGTTCATTTTCACGTAACCACCATAAAGCAGATCACATCTCTGGGAGCAGACTTTTGGAAGGGACGTTCCCAGCCTTCCTTCTCTTATGATAGATCAAACCATAATATTCTGCAGTTGTGGCCAGCCTGGAGCACATTTTCCCAAGAATATTCTGTAGTGTAAAAAGGACCAGCTATCAAAATAAAGGTGAAAATTCTTTTCTACCTCAGACTGATTTATCTTGCTTATATCTGTTGTTATTTCCATTACTTCTAACATATGGAAAAGTTATATTAGTATTAGACAACTGGCAAAGGATTAATGGCAAAGAATCACTTTCATATATCCAATATAATAACTTAACCCAGTTATGGAAAATTAAATCTAACTGTAGAAACAATATCAGGAATATAAAATAAGTCTCAATGTGCATAATCTGGCCCACATACACCATCATCTACTCAGAAATTCAGTCTCTCTATAAATTTTTATTTGGTACAAAATAATAAAAATTTAATTAATGAATATGACTTTTAAGTATCATCTGAAGTACTCCTCATGCATATAATTCTATATACTTGTATAGATGTCACCTAGACAGGAATTTAACATTCATGTAGAAATCAAATTTCCACAACTTAAACTAGATGAAACGGGTCATTCCCTCGTGTATTGTGTGGTATGAATTTTACCACAGTGCTAAATCCTTCCACCTAAAACCGAGTCATGTGCAATTATTTATTATTTGATATTACGATGAGTGTTAAGTGTAGAATACACTTTGAATTATTACATTAATTCACAGAAATAAAACAATAATGGTAAATTATTTCTTTAAATTCTAATGTTTCTCAATTTTACAATTCATGAAATATATCATTAAAATTAATTTCACTTTCTTCTTTTCTATAGCTGCTAAAATTAAAATTTTATATTAAACATTCAATACTAAGAAATCAAAAATAAATGACATTATAATAATGATATATTATTTAACTGTGATTTGAATTATAGTGCTAACAAATTGTGATGTACACAACATTTAATAGAATTATGGGTAATATTTTTTAAACTTACCAGCTTGTTATTTGTTACCTAATTGTGTCATTTGTTATTCTTGGTCCAAGTCATCTATTCAACTTGCTTAGTTTTCTATTTTATCTCTATTGGTTTACTGATTGTGCATTTTGTTTCCCCATTTTAATGACTGACATGAGGCTGAAAATCTGTGTGCTAGTTTATTACTTCCTATGTAAAAGTAAAATTTCTGGTCTCCACAGCTGTTTTACTGCACTATACTACAATATTTCCCCCCTCTGCTATCTCCTGTATTGCTGCTCTCATAGATTTTATTTTCTATTTAAATTCTATTGTTAAGGAAAAGTACAGAGGGGTTATACTTACACAAGTAAGGTAAGGAATTCATTTCTTTTCTAACTTGTTACCCCTTCTCCAATTTTTCCCTCTTCTCTCCCAACGCCCCCCCCAAGATTATTTCCAACATATTGTCTTGTGAGTATCACAGTTGCATAGGTTACTACTTTGTCCTTTGTCTCACCATTTTGTTTTTTCTCCTTCCATTTCCAAGTTCAGATCAACATATTTACAATACCCGGGCATCAGATTAAAATACAGTATCTTCAGGCGATAAACTATAGGTGTGGAAAACACAAAAGGATAAAAACAAATCACGTAGTATATTAAGAACAACAAAAAGTTAAATCAACAAGTGTTGATTTAACTTTAAATCACCTTATAGAGTCATATGTACATAGCTATTGAGCTATTCCGCTCAACTATTAATATTATCCTTGATGTACACAATAATGTTCCCCTATTACCCAGTAATCCCACTTCTGGGCATTTACCCTAGTGACCACAAACAAGGCCACACTAAAGCTACCAGCCCAATTATGTTTTATCACAGTAGTATTTACCCTACTTAAGATATGGAATCAACCCAGATGCCTCTCAGTAAATGAATGGATCAAGAAAGTGAAACACACACACACACACACACACACACACACACACACACACAACAGAGAGATATACGTACATGCAATACTATGTTTTCATCAGAAACAAAGGTATCATCTCATTTTTAAGGAAATGGAAGATCTTAAAAGACTTCACATAGTACTCCCCTTGGAAAAAATCATATTAATGAAGTAAACTGGACAAAGAAACATAGGTCCCATGGTTTCCTTTATTTGCAATAATTAGTTTACACCAAGGATAATATCATGTATTTTAATTTGACATTTTGTTCTATATTGAGCATGCAACATTATTGGTATAGTGTTTGTTATTATTTCTGCAAACAAGCAGGTATATTTAAAGAATTATGTTCATCTTATCCATTACTGAAGGAAGCACAACAAAAAGAGCAACCCCTACTCAGAAGAACAACTCCTACTTACAAAGCTTCATTCTAGTTTTTTTATTGTCAAAATACTGTACATAGGGGTTACAATTACATGGACAAGATAATGAGTACATTTCTTATCAAGCATTGTAGCCTCCTCCTTTGTTTCTCCTTCCAATCCCTTCTGATCCTCCCCCCCCATCCAAACCTCCCCCTTTTCCCCCCACCAAAGTTGTAAAGTTCGTTTTCGAGATAACGACTTGTACATTTCATTGTTGCAATGGGTCCAACTGTTTCCCTATTTAAACGATTTGTTTTTCCCCTTCCCCTCCAAAAATTATACAGACATCAAATACAGTGAAAGCAGGGGTTATACTGTGGGGGAGGGACATACAAAGCAACAAATAAATAGTCTTATAAATGTGTTAGAAACAATCGCATGAAAGAAAAAAAATTGAATACATATCTTAGGGTCCATTTCCCTAACATCACCTTATCTGACCTTTCCTGCTTGACTCAGACATATACTAGATATTGCAAATAAGGGAAACCATGTAAGGCCAGTGTTGTCCCCTGTATCCTCATGATTGTACATTACAACTCTATACCGGTTCATCTTGTATATCTACTATCTTCTACATTGTGACCTAAATGCCCCAGCAATTCCACCTTGCTTTACTTTTTAAAAATTTCTCTCTTAATGTTTGATGTTGGTGTGTGTGTGTGTGTGTGTGTGTTTGTGTGTGTTCTGTGTGTGTGTGTATGTGTTTACAAAGATCAGAAGACAATATTTTTCTTCATTTAGAATACATCTTTCAGGTCATTGTAAGTTGTGGTTAATGGGAGAAGTCTCTTGATATTCTAAGGATGAAACAGAAAAAGATATTTTTGCATGGCTTTATTAGTCTGTAGTTGAACACTGAAATTCGATTTATATCTTGGCTGTTGTTGTGAATGATGAGTACAATGTACTGCAGATATATTTGAGTTACTCATAGAGAAATAATCACATGATTGGTGGGGCAGATGATATTTCAACGTTGGAGTTCTTTAGAAAGCTGCATATTACTTTCTACAAGGAGAATACTAACCTGCATTTTGTTGAAATGTGTAGAAAAATTCCTTTTCTCCACACTCTCAGCATTATTACCTTTATTAAAAAGTAAAAAAGGGCAGGTTTTTATTATCTTCAGTACTCCAGACTGGCCTTAGACTTAAATCCAACCTCCTATATGCTTGGAATTAAAAGCCTTTACCACCACACCGGATTCCTTTGATTTTTTTGATAAAAGTTACAATAATTATGAAGTAGTATCATAGTAAGTTTGAGTTACATTTCTCTAATGACTTCTGCTCAAAAAGAATTAAACCAGCATAGAAGTGGTATTAAGGAACTTTGTAAACCCACTGGAATTTTTCAGGGTTTAAGGAGAGCATGTCTATTCAGAACTTTTGTCCACTTTTAATCAAGTTTCTTTTTAATCTCATCTTTAATCTTTCTATACAAAATCAATAATTAATTCAAGGTATTAGAAAGGAACAATATTAAGCAACTCCTAACATTTTCCATTTTAAATAACATGATATTTCTTAATCATTTTCTGTTTATGCTTGAGACTATATAACTCACTTTAGTCAGACCTTTTACAAGGTTGTATGCATTTTATTTATTTCACATTGATTGTTCTTTCCAAAGACTGCGTGTCTAATTTCCTTGTTTTCTTTCAGTCTCAAGTAGTTCAGATTTCAAATGAAGAATAAATGTACAGAAGCAAACAAAAAATAATATAGTTCCCCTCATCTGATGATGTCTTTACAAGAATGAGGAAAGAGTTCATCCAAGGACCTATGATAGGACATCAAAAAGAGAATCCATTCTTGTAGGTCTTTCTTAACTTTGCAATGTAACTTAAATGATGTAAAACACAATATAATGCTCAGATACTTTTATGTTTTATCAGTTTTGCACATTTTCATATGGACTTCACCTCAGTCTACAACATTCCTTCATTATTTTGTCCTGATATTTTTACACTATCAAGACATAAGATAACAAGTTTGATTTACAGCATGAGAAATAATCCACCTGGCTTCCTTGGAAGAAGAGCATGGTCAATAGATAACATTACTTCTGTTTGCTCACTATATGGAATGATTTCTGTAATACTTTTCGCATTCTTTTTAGTATTTTAAAAAAACTGCTGACTAAACTCAAAACTCATTCATGGAAGTTTATGTTAAGTATTTCACAAGTTTTATTTTCCTTAATTCTTAAGATAACATTTTCTATAATGCTAATGTTATTGCCATTTTAGTGTTGGGAAAAATTGTAATTAAAGTCAATAAGTGCATGGTCCAAGCACACACTGTGAGGAAGGAAATGAGTCAAAGTTTCCAAAAGTCTTTCAGCAATACACAAAAGGTAGGTAAAATCTCTCCATTCTCTTACACTCTCTATTCAAGGTTCATATTGTCCAAGAAATAATACCATAACAATTATTGGCCATGGTGATTATTTTCTGTTACCTTTTGTCTTCAACACAGACTGTGTTGGTGATATTGGGTTATCATGCACAGAGCTGAGCTTATAAGAGAGACAAATATATTCTGTCCCATTTTTCCAGGTTCCATTTTAAATATCATCACTTACTTTCTTAAGAATCTAAAAAACAAAAAAAAAAATCACAAATAATCACTCCAAAGTGCTTTATAAGTAGGAGATGATAAAACAAGCCCCCGTGAAGTAAACTTTCTTCCACTTTTAAAATTATTCTGAAAGCCTTGTGCTGGTTGGTCACACCTGTAATCCTAACTACTTGGCATATTTACTCAGGAGCCAGAGATATGTGGATAACAGTGCAAGCCAATCAGGACAAAATAAATTCATGAGATAATTTTTCAAAAATTTTAATGTTAGCAAAGGGCCAGGAATGGAGATGTAGATCATATAGTAGCTCACCAATCTAGAGAGCAGGCCTAGCAAGACTTTGACGCCCTTTTTTCAAACTGTGAGCACACCAACATACATGCAAGTGCATGAGAACACGTGCACGTGCACACACACACATTCATTCAAAATACCTTCATATCAGTGTTTCGCATTAATTTCTTTGTTAAACATATTATATGAGTAAAATAAAGGAAATAAACTCTTTCATCTCAGAACATTTTCATATGTTTTTTATTTTAAAAATACTGTACAGAGAGGTCACATTTACATGAGCAAGTAATGAGTACATTTCCTAACAAGCTTTGTTACCTCCTCCTTTATTTTCCCTCTACCGTCCTTTCCCTCCCACCTCTACAAGTACACGCCCCTCCCCACTTCCCCTGCCTAAATTTTTGTAAAGTTCAGTTTTCAACATAGTGTCTTGTGCATCTCTTTGTTACAATGGGTCAACCTGAATCCCTATTTCAGCATTTTGCTTTTTTCCTTCCCCTCCCCCAAATTACAGGAGCGTATATACAAGAGGTGGGCACACCAAATTCAAATACAGTGAAAACAGGGGTTATAGCATGGGGGAGGAACATATAAAGAAACAAAAAAAATCACATAGCCTGTTATAAGTACGTTAGAACAATAGCAAGAAAGAAAAAAAAAACAGTTGTGTTCCTATTTGGGGGTTCATTTCCCTTAACAACATCTTATCTGGTCATATGTGCATAGATTTTGACCTTTTCTGCTTATCCCAGTTATATTAGTTATTAAAAATTAGGGAAACCGTGTGACCTATGTTTCTTTGGACTTGGCTTACATCACTTAATAATTTTTTTCCAAGTCTTTCCATTTTCTAACAAATTGGGTCATGCCATACTTTCTCATGGAGGCATAGAATTTCATTGGTATAAATAGCACATGTTCTTGATCTATTTATCTGATGAAGGGCATTGGGGTTGGTCCTATATCTTAGCTATCTTAAACAATGCTGCAATAAATATAATTGTGATGGCAGTTTTAGTACCGTCTTGTTTGTGATCTTTTGGGTAAATGCTCAAAAGTGGGATTGCTGTGTCATAGGGGAGTTCTATGTGAAGTCTTTTGAGGAACCTCCATACTACTTTCCAAAGTGGATGAACAAGTTGACACTCCCACCAAGAGTGCAGTACAGTTAACTTGTGGCAACATCCCCTCCAGCATCTGTTGTTGTGAAAGTAGGTAATGGTACAGGAATTTGCCTGCAATCCTTGCACAGGGGTCATTCAAATCTTCTCTGTATAGTTCCAATGTTAGAGTAAGTGATGCTGAATGGAACATAGAACATGTTTTATATAAAAAATGTAATTGATTTTCTTAAACTAGACAATTCAACAAAAAGTAAGTTTAAAAGAATTTTCATGAAATTTTAGAACCATGTACTTCTTAAATAAGCACACATTTAAGACTAAAATCAAGATTGACATGTCAAAAACAAAATAATTCCAGATATTTGTTGTTCAAGAGATGTGTAGGAGGAGGAATTAAATTATTCTATACAAGGCACCTGTCATAATGAACACTGCAGCAAGTGTTAAGTTTTGTTAAAAGTTTTAATGGTTTAAATATATTTAATTTTGGGAATTTGCTTATATATGCTAAAACAAGGACTGTTTGGCAGGTAATAAAACTTTTCGATAAAATATTTAAGATTTATGGTAACAGAACAGACATATGCTACTATGTATGTATATTTAAGAGTTTATAGGAACATTACTAATCAGAAGTTGCCAAGTCTTTATGTAAAGGAGCAGAATAAAGAGTTAAGACTTTGTTAACTACACTGTTTCTGTTAAAACTATAGGGCTTCCTTATTTTATTTTATGTTTTTTAATTTTTTTGGGTCCGGTCGTGGGGCCTGAACTATGGGCCTGGGCGCTCTCCCTCAGCTCTTCAGCTCAAGGCTAGCATTCTACCACTTGAGCCACAGCGCCACTTCCGGCTTTTTTCTTTTTGCTTATGTGGTGCTGAGGAATTGAACCCAGGGCCTCAAGCATGCAAGGCAAGCTCTCTACCACTGAACTACCTTCCCAGCCCCTGGCTTCCTTATTTTATATGTTAGCGAGGAACAAATGATGATATAAGACATATACAAATGATTAGATGAGCCATAAAGAGTAATCTTAGTGGGTAACTTTAAAGATTACTCATAACCTAAAAACCTCTTGTTGAATATCATAACCTTAGCCCATTTTAAATGTACAGGGATATGAGAAAATTGTAAAATCTAATAGGTAATACCCTTCAAATACTGAAAACACTGATTAATTATTTTAGTTTTTATTTTAATCATTAATATTTTTATTGGTTTTCCTTATTTGTAGCATTGTTTTCCTTGTAATATAATACAACTTTTTGAAAGTCGTTATTAGGAGGTACATTGAGAAGGTTACTGGGATGGCCAAACCATTTTTTATAGGGCATGTGAATTTACAAAGAGGAAAATTAAGAACAAAATATTTATTTAAAAAAAATGATTAAGTAGAGTGAATCAGGAGTGTTGATAAATATACACACCTAAAACCTTAGCCCTAGGCTGAAGCAGTGGTATTACAGAGTTGAAGCCACAAACGTGAGAGACTGTGTTTTGTTTTGTTTTATATTTTGATTTTTGTGGTCATGGGGCTTGAACTCTGGGTCCTAGGTGCTCTCCCTCAGCTCCAAGCTAGCGCTAACACTTGAGCCACAACACACTTCCATCTTTTTCGGCTTATGTCATGCTGAGGAATCAAACCCAGTGCATGCAAGGCAGGCACTCTACCACTGAGCCACCTTCCCAACACCTGAGAGACTGTGTTTTAAAAAATCATCTAAACAATAATTGCTTTCTTCTTTGGGATATATAATGAAATATATTAATATCTTTTTATGTCTTTGTGAATTGTCATACTACTAACTTCATCCACTTTATCCTTTTCAAAGTGATGAAATATTTCTGAGAATTTGCTTCTGTGAAGATTGTTTTTGCATTTATAATTTCTCCTGAATCATTTTTATTTTTATCAAAATAACTTTATATTTCATGTTAATGGGTTAACATACATCAAATACCTCCAAATGTACATGTAGAGTCTAAAGATAGCAGTATGAATATTCTCATACAGCTCTTGTTTATCTGTTATGCACTTTCAGTATTGTGATATTTCTCTTTCTCTTTCACTCTCTCATTTCCTCTCTTTATCTTTCATGCTCCATGTATGGTACTTAGAATTTCTGCTGGTCTACTATTATCCTTCAGAATCCACTGGTGTTGTGGAAAAATGATAGTGACCATCAGTTACCCTTGCATTCTTTAAGAGTTATAATAGTGACGTGATGTTATTCTTTCCTATTCTAAATGGCAAAACAACAGATCTAGGAATTCCTTTTCACTTTTACTACTATTACAAATTTTATCTCATAAGAATCATTGAGACGTTAGGATACTTTTAACCTCTGACCTAAAAGTTCTCTTTCTTTTACAAACCAATTTTTCTTCTATTATCAGTGAATACATATAATGAAAACAATGCTAACCTATGCAAAGTAGACCGAAGGTATTCAGGGATGAAAAACAAGGTTAATGGGGGAAGTGAGTACAAAAGATGTCTATCATACAACAAATACCCTCAGAGCAGTTTATCATGTACACATTGTGAGAGTGGCAATATGCTGGGAACTATAGATTGAATCACTGAACAACTGATATATATATATATGCACATATATTTATATATGTATATTTATTTGTATATGAATATATGGGTGTATATGCCCGTCTATATGTAGACATGCATGTTACTATACACAAAAATACACACATACTTATACACATGTATACATGCACACATAGAGAAGGACACATAGCTACAGACAACACAAGTTTCACTAGTTGTTGAATATGCCTTAGACAGAATGCTTGGAACCAAATATCTTTTAAAACCAAATATCTCTTAAAATGGTTTTGACAGATTCGATTTGCAAAATGCAGTACAAGTGATAGCAACTCACTCAGAAATCTCAGTAAGAAAACCTCATATGGCATCTCCCTGCTCCCCAGGGAATGTTGTTCTTGTAAACACGCTCAATAAACAAAGTAGCAAGAAAATACCCCGGTACAGAATAAAGTTATAAGGCTTTAAATGACATTCTTCCTTGAGCTCTTTTCCAACAGCCAGCATCAATTCCTAAGCAGAAGTGTGAGTTCTGAAAAGATGGGAGCTCAGCTCAACATTTCACCAACCCATTTGAAAAGTCTTATGTGAGGAATACTTACTGAGGTCTTGCTGATTTCCTAGCTAAGAAAATAAGAAAAAAAGAAAGTATTTTAATGCATTAAAATTTGAGAATAATTTGTAACCTGTCAATAAATGTGTAGAACACAATTATAACAAAATGAAAAAAAGTGATGTGCATATTATTTATGTGCTCTTGGACTTGGCGAGTGATTTTAGGTGTATCTATACAAGTAGAATCAGCATAAATCAAGCCAGCAATTCTTCATTTAAGATACAAGGAATGGATACAGGTTGACCCATTGTAACAATGAGATGTACAAGACACTCTATCAGATGCGGGGGGGGGGTGTAGAGAAGGGTTGGGGGGGGTGGAAGGAAGGGACGGTATGGGAATAAACAAGGAGAGGATAAAAATGCTCAGTAAGAAATGTACTCATTACCTTATTTATGTAACTGTAAACCCTGTGCACAGGACATTTACAATAAAAATATGTATTAGAAATATACAAGGAAAATTTCTGTACATATAGGAAGTTGTATTTGTCACACAATATCAGTAAGGTATTGGTTTTAGGACCACAGGCATATTAAAATTTTTCATGCTCAAATTCTGTACATGAACACAGTATATTATTTACATTTGAATCTGCCCTCAACCTAGTGCAGTGTAATTGCTATGAAAATTTTTACTACATTCTATGTTTGTAATGAAAAATAAAATCATATCCATTCATACAATTTTTTCAGATAATATTTTATTGTGAAAATATAGTAAACAGTGGGCCCAATTACATGTGCAAGGAAATGAGTATATTTCTCATCAAGCTTTTTTGCCTCCTCCTTTGTTTCCCCTTCCCATCCCTTCCCGTCCCCCCACTCCCCCCCTTTAATCTCCCCCCCAGCCAAAGTTGTAAAGTTGGTTTTTGGACATAAATCTTGTACATCTCATTGCTGCAATGGGTCCTCATTTGATTTTTCCCTTCCCCTTCACAAATTATACCAACATAAAATACAGTGAAAGTAGGGGTTATACCTTGTGGAAGGGACATACAAAGCAAGAAAGAAATCATCTTATAAATTTGTTAGAAACAATCATAAGAAAGAAAAACATTTGAATCCTTACTTTCGGGTACATTTCGCCAAACATCAACTTATCTGAACGTTTCCGCTTGTCTCAGACATATACTAGGGATTGCAAGTAAGGGAAACCAAGGGAACTATGTTTCTTTGGGCTCGGATTACTTCACCTAATATACTTTTTCCAATTCTTTCTGTTTCCTAACAAATGTGGCAATGTCATTATTTCTGATGGAAGCATAGAATTCCATTGGGTATATAGACCACATTTTCTTGATCCATTCATCTACTGAGGGGCCTCTTGTTTGATTCAATATCTTAGCTATGGTAAATAATGCTGCAATAAACATAGTTATGATGGTAGCTTTAGTATGGTTTTGTTTGTGATCTCTTGGGTAAATGCTCAAAAGTCTGATGGCTAGGTCATTGGAGAGCTCTATGTAAAGTCTTTGAGAAACCTCCATACTAATTTCCAAAGTGGCTGAACAAGTTTACACTCCCACCAACAATGCAGTAAGGTTCCCTTCTGTCCTCATCCCTTCCAGCATCTGTTGTTATTAGAGATCTTGATTATAGCCATTGTATCTGGGGTGAGGAGGTATCACGATGTGGTTTTGATTTGCATTTCTTTTCTGGGTAAGGATGTTGAGCGTTTCTTCATGTGTTTACTGGACATCCTTCTTTCCTATTCACAAAAGATTCCCTTTAAGTTTTTAGTCCATTGATTTATGGGGAAGTTGTTTCTTTGAGGATTTGTTGTTGGGGGATTTAATATTTTTGAGATCCAGGTATACATTAGATATGAGGCCCTTGTTCTTTGTATGGCTAGTGAAGATCTCCCAATCCCTAGACCTTCTACTGATCGTGCTAGCTATGTGTTTGACATGCAGAAGTTATGCAATTTAATGCAATCCCATTTGTCCATCCTTTTTTTTTGTTTTGTTTTTGTCTTTCTGGGTCTCTTTAAAGAAAATATTGGTCTGTGCAAAGGAGACCTAGGGTTCTCTTACTCCATCCTTTAAAGTTTTCAGAGTGTCTGCTTTGACTCTGAGGTATTTGGTCAATTTGGAGATGATTCTGGTGCAGGGTGATATATAAGGATATAGATTTTGTTTTCTACAAGTAATTTACCAATTTTGCAAGCACCATTTACTAAAGAGGCTGTCTTTCTTCCATTATACTTTTTGGCTTCTTCATTGAAGATTACAGTGTTCTAGGTCTGTGGATTCATTGCTGGGTTTTCAATTCTATTCCATTGGTCCTGAGGTCTGTTCTTGTGCCCGTAACAAGCTGTTTTGAATATTATAGCTTTGTAGTACAGTTTAAAAGTTGGTATTGATATTCTTCCAGCACTATTCTTTTTGTTAAGGATTATTTTTGCTATTTGGGTCTTTTAATTGTTCCGTATGAATTTTTGCATTGCGTCTTCTATTTCCTTGAAGCATCTGGTAGGAATATCGATAGGTATTGCATTGAATTAGTAGATAGCCTTGGGAAGTATTGCCATTTTCACGATGTTTATCCTTCCAATCCAGGAACATGGGAGATTTTTCCACTATCGAATTTATGTTTTGATTTCCTTTTTCAAGTTTATAAAGTTTTCATCACAGAGATCCTTAGCTTCTTTGTTTAAGTTACTTCCTAGGTATTTTATTGTTGTGGAGCTATTACAAATGGAGTTGCTTTCCTGATTTCAGCCACACTTTTCTCATTGTTGGAATAGAGAAAAGCCACTGATTTTTTCAGGGTTAATTTTATACCATGTTACATTGCCAAAGTTTGGAATCAGCTTGAAATACTTGGGTGTGGAGACTGTGGTATTCATTAAACACAAGCTAATGTCATCTGCAAAGAGGAAGAGTTTTATTTCATCTTTCCCTACTTGGATCATTTTTATATTTGCCTCTTTTCTTGTTGCTGTAGCTAGTCATTCTAATACTAAATTGAAGAGAAGTGTAGAGAGTGGACATCCTTGTCTTGTTCCTGAGTTAAGAGGAAATGGCTTTAGTTTTTCACCATTAAATTTTATGCTGGCTGTAGGTTTTTGTCATATACAGCCTTTATTGCATTGAGGAATGTTCCCTGGAATCCTAATTTTTCCAGAACCCTCATCACAAAGGGTTATTGAACCTTGTCAAATGCTTTTTCTGCAACTATTGAGATAACCATGTGGTTCTTATCCTTGCTGTTTGTGATGTGATGAATTATACCAGATTATTTGGTTATATTGAACCAACTTTGCATCCCTGAAATGAATCCTGTTTGATCCTGGTGTATGATACTTGGGATGAATTGTTCAAGTCAATTGGCCAAAATTTTGTTGAGAAGTTTTGCATCAATACTCATCCAAGAAAGAGAACAAAGAAATGGGTCTATAGTTCTCTTTCTTTGATGAGTACCTGCCTGGTTTGGGGATGAGGGTTATGATGGCTTCATAGAATGAGTTCGGTAATGAACTTTCTCCTTCAATTTCATTGAAGAGTTGAAGGAGTATTGGTGTGAGCTCTGACATGAAGGCCTTGTAGAATTCCGCTGTAAATCCACCTGGTCCTGAGTTTTTCTGAGATGGGAGGTCTCTTATTACTGTGTCTATTTCAATGCTTGATATGGGCCTGTTAAGCTGGTTTAACTCATCTTGGTTTACTTTCAGCATTACAATATTTGCTAGGAAAATGTCCATTTCTGCCAGGTTTTCTAACTTACTAGTATAAAGGTTTGATAAATATTCCGTTATAATGTTCTGAAGCTTGGTTGTTTCTGTGGTGATGTTTCCATTCTCATCTCTGAGTTTATTTATTTGAGTGTATTCTCTTCTTTTTCTCATAAGATTTGCTAAGGGTCTGTCAAATTTGTTAATATATCAAAGTACCAATTCTTTATCTTTTTGATTCTTTATGTTTTCATATTTGGATTCTAAATTGTTTAATTCTGATGTAATTTTAATGATTTCTTTCGGTCTACTGTATTGGAGTTTATATTGCTCCTCTTTTTCAAGGTGGTTCAAATGTTGTTGGTTTCAGATCTCTCCAATTTGTTGATGTAGGAACTCAGAGCTATAAACTTGCCTCTGAGTACTGCCTTTGCTGTGTCCCAGAGGAGCTGGTAATTTGTGTGTTCATTTTTGTTGAATATCATGAACATTTTAATTACCTTTCTCATCTCTTCCATGACACACTGATGATTCAACAGTGTGTTGTTCAGCCTCCATGTGTTACATTACTCTCTTTGGTGGCTTTTGGTGTGGAATTCTAATTTTATTCCCTTGTATTCTAAAAGAATGCAAGGTATTACTTCAATATTTGTGAATTTAGACAAGTTTGATTTGTTACCTAAAATGTGGAATATTTTGGAAAATGTTCCATGTGCTGCTGAGAAAAACATGTATTCTGATGCTGCTGGTTGAAATACTCAGTAGATGTCAGATAAAGCTAGTTGATCTATGCAGTTGTTTAGATGTGCAGTTTCTCTATTGATTTTTTGAAGAGTTGCTCTATCTAGTAGTGATAGTAGTGTGTTAAATCCCCCAACATTTAATGTCTTTTTATCTATGTGATCTTTGAGAGAAAGTAGTGTTTCTTGCATAAATTTGTGTTTTCCATTGTTTGGTGAATAGATATTCAGAATTGTAATATCCTCCTGAAGGAGAGATCCCTTAATTAGTATATAATAAACTTTTTTTATCTCTTGTGACTAATTTTAATTTGCAGTCAATTTTTTCAGATATTAGGATTGTAACTCCCGCCTCTTTATGGGGGCCATATGCTTGGTAGATTTTTTGTTTGTTTGGTTTGGTTTTGTTTTATTATGAAAATATCATACAGAGGGTTGACAATTACATGGGCAAGATAGTGAGTAAGTTTCTTATCAAGCATTGTTGCCTCATCTTTTGTTTCCCCATAACATCCCTTCCCATTTCCACACCCCCACCCCTACAGGCTCCTACCACCACATCCCCACCCGTCCACCCCCCAACCCACTGAAATTGCAAAGTACATTTTTAAATATAACTTCTTGTTCATCTTATAATTGTAATGGGTCCACCTGTAAGCCTATTTAAACAGTTGTATTTTTTTCCATTTCCTTCCACAAAATATATCAACACCAAATACAGTGAAAGCAGGGCTTATACTCTGGGGGATATACATACAAAGCAACAAAGAAATCATCTTATAAACATCTTAGAACCAATCACAGGAAATTTAAAAAATTGAATCCTTAACATGCGGTTCATTTAACTTAACATCAAGTTGTCTGACAGTTTTTGTTTGTCTCACACATATACTAGTTATTGCAAATAAGGGAAACCATAGGATCTATATTTCTTTGGGACTGGCTTACTTCATTTAATATAATTTTTCCAAGTCATTCCATTTCCTAACAAATGAGTCAATGCCATTCTTTCTGATGGAGGCATAGAATTCCATTGTGTATGTATACCACATTTTCTTGATCCATTCATCTAATGAGGAGCAACGGGGTTGGTTCCATATGTTAGCTATGGTAAATAATGCTTCAATAAACATAGTTGTGCTGGTAGTTTTAGTATGGTCTTGTTTGTGATCATATGGTTAAATGCCCAAAAGTGGGATTGCTGGGTCACACGGGAGCTCTATGTGGAGTCTTTTGAGTAATATCCATAGCATTTTCCAAAGTACATGAACATGTTTACACTCCCACAAACATTGCAGTAATTTTCCATTCTGTTCAAATCCCCTCCAGCATCTTCAAAACTTTGGCAAAATAACAGAATATAAAATTAACCCTCAAAAATCAATGGTTTTTCTGTATGCCAACAATGAGAAAAGTGTGGCTGAAATCAGGAAAGCAACTCCATTTGTAATAACCCCACAAAAAATCAAATGCCTAGGAATTAATGTAATGAAAGAAGTGAAGGGCCTCTATGATGAAAACTTTAAAAATCTGAAAAAGGAAATGAAAACGGATGTTAGAAAGTGGGAAAACCTCCCATGCTCTTTGAATGGATAGATCAACATCCTGAAATTGGCAATACTCCCCAAGGCTATCTACAAATTCAATGCGATACCTATGAATATTCCAATCTCATTCTTCAAGAAAATAGTAGAGGAAATCCAAAAATACATATGGAACAATTAAAGACCCCAAATAGCAAAAACAATCTTTAACAGAAAGATTAGTGCTGGAGAAATTTCAATACCAAATTATAAACCCTCCTACAAAGTTATAGTAATCAAAACAGCTTGGTACTGGCGCAAGAACAGACCTCAGGACCAATGGAATAGAATTGAAAACCCAGAAATGAACCCACAGACCTATAGCCATCTAATCTTAGATAAGGGAGCTCAAAATATAGTATGGCAGAAAGACAGCCTCTTCAGTAAATGATGTAGCAAAATTGGTTAATCACTTGTAAAAAACTAAAGCTAGATCCTTATATATCACCCTGCACCAGAATCAATTCCAAATGGATCAAAGACCTCGGAGTCAAGCAGATACTCTTAAAATATTACAGGATGGAATAGGAGAAACCCTAGGTCTCCTTGGCACAGGTTGAAATTTTCTCAATAGAGCCCCAGAAACACAACAAATCAATGAAAGGTTGGACAAAGTGGATTGCATGAAATTGCAGAGCTTCTTCTCGTCAAAGGATATAGCTAGCAAGATCAATAGAAAGCCCATGGATTGAGAGAAGATATTTACTATCCATACAATGAACAAGAGTCTCATATCTAAAATATACCTGGAACTCAAAAAATTAAATCCCCAACAAATCCTCAAAGAAACAACTGTAGGATAAATAAATGGGCGAAAGACTTAAAGAGAAACTTCTCTGAAGAGGAAAGAAGGACGGCCAGTAGACACATGAAGGAATGCTAAACCTCCCTAGCCATAAAAGAAATGCAAATCAAAACAACATTGTGATACCACCTCACCACAATGAGAATGCTTGGTACATTTTGTTCTAGTCTTTCACTTTCAAAATATATTTGTTTTTATGGGCATGGTGTGACTCCTGAAGGTAGCATATAGAATAATCTTGCTTTGTAATCCAATTAGATAATCTATGTGGCTTAATTGGAGAGTTAAGCCCATTAATGTTGAAAGATATGACTGAGAGGTTTTTATGAGTTCCTGTCATGTTATCCAACTTCTTGGGTGCTGAGGCAACTGTGTTCTTCTTATGGTTCTTTGATTCTCACTTTTTGTGCGGTTTCTTTGCTCTTATTGTGGTCTTGTTGGTTTTCTATGTGAGGAAATCTTTAAGTATCTTTTGTAAGGTTGGCTTGTTGGAGATATATTATTTCAGCTTTTATTTGCTATGGAAAATTATTATTTGACCTTCGGTTATGAAGGAGAGTATAGCTGGGTACAGTATCTTGGTTGATAGTTGTTTGTCTTTAGGACATGGTATACATCATTCCAGGCTCTTCTTGCTTCAATTGTCTCTGCTGACAAATCAGAGATTATTCTAATTGGTTTCCATTTATAAGTGGTTTATCTTTTCTCCTTGACAGCTTTAAGGATCTTTTCCTTGGTCTGAATTGATCCTCTGAGGATTTTAATGTCATGGTGGCATGTACTGTTATGGTCTGGTCTATTTGGGGTTCTAAAATCTTCTTGTATCTGAATAGGTCTACCTTTTTGCATGTTTGGAAATTCTCTGCTAACATCCTGTTAAATGAATTTCCTAAACCATTAACTTCTGTCCCTATGGGCTCCTCTATACCTATTATCCTCAGATTAGGACTTTTGATGGTGTCTTCCAAATGTTGAATAGATCTTTTATAATACTTGGATTTGTCTTGCATAGTTGTATGTTCTTTCACTATAATATCTAGGCTATCTTCAATCCCCTTGATTGTATCTTCTACATGATCAAATCTACTGTCAAGATTTTCTACTTTGGTTTTTATTTCTTTTCCTTCTAATTGGTCAGCTTTGATGGCTTCAAATTCATTGTTGGAACTTTGTTTTAATCTTGTATAAACTTTTTACTTCCTTAATTTGGTGTTCAGAGTTTATTCTCAAATCACTTAGTTGATTGGCTATGTTTCCTTGGATTCCCATTCCTTCTGTAGGGCTCCATTCAGCATTCCATTTGTGATCTCCATGAATTCCTTCAGCTGTCTGTTTGTGGATTCCATGAATGCTTCTATTGATCTTTGTCTAGTGTCATCCCACACTCACAATGCCTCTATTAGTCTTTGATTAGCTTCCTCATCTTCACACAATTCCTGTAGTTCTCTTTGACTGTTCTCAGCCTCCTCATGAAATTCCTGTCTTTCTCTTTGACTGTTCTCAGCCTGTTCACACAATTCCTTAATTTCTCTTTGACTGTTCTAAACCTGTTCGCTCAAGTCCTGTATCAATCTTTGAGTAGCTTAATCACGTTCACGAGATTCCTGTATTATACTTTGCTTTGCCTCCTCTCTCTCCTTATTATGTACACACTGAGTCCTTTGCAGATTTTAAATCTTTTCATTCACCATGTTCACCAGTAGTATTTGTAGATCTTTTTAGGAACTCTCCTCTGGATTATTCATGAATTGTTCTGTTACCAGATGTCATGAGTGGGACTTGAGATACCCAGACCTGCCATTTTTCTTGTGTTTTGCTGGCTTGTTCTGCCCATTTTGTATGAAAATAACACCAATTTTGTGCTAGAACACTGTTTTAAGGCAAGCATCAACCAAAGTACTGTAGTTGCACCATCAAAATGGCTGGAGATACAATGTAGTTAATCAGATACGATCTATTCAACATCAAACAACTATGGATTTATGGGCTAAAAATAGCAAATATAAATTTGGCAAACCAGAAATTTTTAGGTTTAAGGAGAAATGTGTTGAAAAATAGGATTAGAGGGATGTAGAGAGGTAAAAAAAAGAGTGAATTTAACCAAATCCTAATCGCAGAGAGGGAAATGGATTGGACAGAATGATAGGAGAGTGAGTAAAACAAACAAACAAAAAAACGGAAAAAAATGGAAAAACAAAAATTTAAATTTAAAAATGAAACACGTAAAAATTATATAAGTTTAAAGAAGTGATGTTGAGAGAAGAAAAGGATAGGATGAGAAGAGAGGAGAGATAGAAAGAGGTATGAAAAACTAAAAAATAAAATTTCCTAAAATTAGTTACTTGAAAATTATATAGGTATAAAGATATAATCCTGCTAATGAAGAACTTACGCCTGAGGTTGTCAATTGAGTGATAAACTTCTGGATTAAGTATGTACACAATGGGGCATAAGGTCTAATAATCAATGGCAGGTATATATCTGGGGCTGAGCAGAACAGCAATTAAGTCATGTAAAAAAGGAAAAAAATAGAAAAAAAAATGAAAAGAATTAAAAAAGGACTAAAAGGTCAAAAAATAAAAAACATACACACACACACAACTAAAAATTTATGAGAGAAAAAAATAGATTAATAGAAAAAGTATTTTTCAAAAAAATTAAAAATGGTAAAAAAAGAGTTCTTTGATTTCTTTTTGGTGGGGGAGGGTGAGAATCGGAAAATCCTGTATCTCCACTGTGTCCCTAACCAGTCTCTTGGTGGAGTCTCTGGTCTGCTTGTGGTGGTTGTTTTTCCACTGGCTTGATTGGTTTCTTAAGTTAGTTTGTTTGAGCAGGCAGAAAAATGCTCTGCATTACCCAGGATTTTGTGATCTGCCTCCCAGGATAGTTCAGTGTGAGGGCAATCTACTTTGAGTATCACAAAAGAGGGAGATGGCTGTTTCCTCTAGTTTGGAGATGCTGTGATGAGGCTAGGTTCTGGGTAGGGTTGAGGCCTTTCCTGAAGGGTTAGCTCCTGAGACATTCACAGAGGTCAGCCTAGAGACATTCTTAGGTTTTTTGTTTATTAAATTTCAATTGATTGTCTAGGCTGCTGTAGGGAGGGGCAGCCTCTGACTCTGTTTACCCAATGTAAAAAGTCACTCCTCTGGAGGCTGAGCAATCTCTGTTTGGGATGTGTGACTTTGCCCTGGGTGGAGTTGAGCCTGGCAGGTCAGGTCAGGTTCCTGTGAGCAGTTAAATGACTCTTTTATTTTCGACCAAGGCTTGAGTTGGAGGTAGTTGCTCAGTGGGGCTTTGTCAGGATCAAAGATGGAGATCTCTGGTAATGGGGGAGGGGTGGCCTTCTCTCCTTTGCTCATTGAGGAGTAAGGATGTCAGGGTTCTACTCACACCACAGTCTTGGATCCTGGGCCGTCTCTGTTCAGTGATCTGCAGGATGAAGATATCTGATCCTTGTCAGTTATAGCTGGTGTTGAGCAGAATCTGCTCTCCTGCTGCTTCTGGCGTCTTTGTCCTGGACTCTCTCAGGTTTTATTTTTGTTTTGTTTTGTTTTTAAATTGTGAAAATACCATACAGAGAGGTTACAGTTACATGGGCAAGGTAATGTGTGCATTTCTTATCAAGCGTTGTTGCGTGCTCCTTTGTTTCACCTTCCCATCCCTTCCCATCTACCCCCACCTCCCAGCCAAAGTTGTAAAGTTCATTTTTCGATATAACACCTTGTATATTTCATTGTTGCAATGAGTCTACCTGTATCCCTATTTAAACAAGTTGTTTTTTTCCCTTCCCCTCCACAAATTATACCAACATAAACTACAATGAAAGCAGGGGTTATGCCGTGGGGGAGGGACATACAAAGAACAAAGAAATCATCTTATAAATATGTTAGAAATAATACCAAGGGGGGAAAAACATTTGAATACTTATCTTGACATTCTTATCTCCAATAAACCACCAGAAACTGGAAGTAGACCTATGTCTCAAGCAGTAGAGCTCTGGCCTTGAGCTGAAGAGCACAGGGATAGCACTTAAGCCCAGAGTTCAAGCCACATGACTTACCAAAAAAATATGTCTACATATATATATATATATGTGTGTGTATATATATATATATATATATGATGAAATGAATTACATTTAAAATTAAATAAATATTTAAGATACACATTTAAATCATAACTAAATATATGATACTTTTATATTATATACATATATTTAAATATATAAAATCATATTGTAACTGTATGTTTATAAATATATTTGTAATTTATTTCCAAATAGTACATCTGAAGATTTTGGGGAAAATGTAGAGTTTCTAAAGACTTACTACTGACCAATCATATTTTTCACTAATAAAAAATGTCTAGAGTACTAAGACAATGATTATGAAACAGAGTAGCTTTTTATTCCTTATGATTTTGGATTAGAAACATCTACTTTGTTGGTATGAAACCTAAAAAATATGATCTTGAAATCACACTCAACAAACTGGACTTATACATTAATTTATCAACTTACAGGTCGTAAACTTTTATTTGAATCCTGTTTCTCACAGTGTCCATTTCCCTAGAGTCAGCTACAGGTACAAACATGCATGCATTTTCATGCTCACATACACCCCCATACTCATATAACATACTAAATGTAAAACTGTAATAAAAAATAATATTGATACTGAAAACGAACTCCTTTGCAAATGTAATTAAATTTTACTTTTTGAATATAATGCATTACTGAAATACTAATGAAAGAGCAGCTGAGAGGATGTTTCAAATACTAGAGTGCCTGCCTAAAGAGCATGTTTCTCAGTCCAAACATCATTATTTCCATCCTTCCTTCTCCCACATAAAAAACATAAGTAGTTACAGACTCAACCTACATGTTCTTTAATCACTGATTGACTAAAGAAATTATAATATATATGCATATATGCACAATGATATATTATTTAGTCACACATAATAATGAAATAATTTCATCGTCAAGAAAATAGTTAGAACTGGAAACCTTCATATTAAAGCAATATGCCATAGTGTGAAAAACAAATACTAGATTTCTCATATGCAGACTCTAGACTCAGAAAATAAAATGAATGACTCAGGTGTAAAAGTTGGAAAGTATTAAATTTGGAAAAAAGTAAGAGAGGAGATTAAGAGAAATATTGTGGAGTAAATATATTCAAATATTTTATGTTAGTATGATGACAGAATAAAACGTGAGTATAAAAATAGGATAATGAAATTAATAAAAGGAATATAATTTACCAAGCTACATTATATGGACAGATGTATATAACACAATAAAATACTTTGTGAAATTAATATTTGTTAATAAACAAAAATTCATTGAAGATGTTATAGATTCCTATGTTAATTTCCATTTTTTGCTCAGTTGTTTCCTTGATCAAATAGAAGGAGATATTGGTTTTGCTCATTTAGAAAGACAATCTTGTCCAATTAGCATTAAAGTTATCTACTTCATTACTGTCAATGTGAAATTGTACAATCAAATTAATAATTATATTAGAATATTTCCAATGCACTCTTCAAAATATTATACTTATAGGTATATACTTTTTGCAATTTATTGAATATGTTTTCCTTACTTAATTACTATATACCATTTTCTGAATGTAGTTTGGTATATGCAACCAAGACATATTATAGCTGACCAGGAAAACAATTATTCAAAGAGTTCTATCAAAAATGCTTATAACGAAAAAAAGGAGGTAAATACAATGTATATTTGAAGACAATACTTGGTTAGTCTTCTTCTCACATTCCCCATTCCCTTCTTGAGAATAATATACATTGTAGGGAAATATTTAGAATGTTTTGGAGAAATATCTTGACTTTAAACTAATGAGTTACCTTATGAGGCATATTGTTTACTTTATGTCAAGAAAAGCTAAATTCTTACCTTAT
Source organism: Dipodomys merriami (assembly GCF_024711535.1). NCBI lineage: Eukaryota > Metazoa > Chordata > Mammalia > Rodentia > Heteromyidae > Dipodomys > Dipodomys merriami. The sequence goes on from NW_027204226.1 coordinate 203,544, forward strand.
CATTTTCTTAGGTTTTATACTCAAGTTTAATCTCTGTTGGATGACAGGAAAAGATATAAACATTTTTTAACTGTGGCTAAATATAGGTTGAGGAATCTAGGTACACCTGTACTCCTGCAGGTAGGCCTCATCATCATGAGACCATGAAATCAAAATGTTAACCACTGCTTCATGAAATCTTGCTTATAAGATTTTGTGTATTATAAACAGTGGTTATTAGCATTTGTTTTGTAATCAGCATCATTTCATGAGTTAGTAAATGAAGTGAGACATTATACTCAAAACAAAATTTAAGGAGGCATCCAAAATTAATTACCAAAATATACATCATTTAACACAATGTTTTTAAGATGCGAGCTAAAGTAAATAATTTAAGAAAAAAATCAACATGTAAAAGAAATACAGAATACAGAGTATGACGGATTTTTCTTTTACCTCAGTTGCAATATGGCTTGCATGATGACTTTTCTGGTAATATGTTTAATTAGGTCTTGATATTTAGTTAAATTTATGTTATTTTGTATATTCATTTGTCAGATAAAAAAGGAAATGAATTTCATGCCAGTGTCAACATCCATAATGATGTTAGTTGTATCCTGCTACTCCCAAATACCACTTAGTCCTAACTCTCAACATTAATGGACTTAACTCTCCAATTAAGCAACATAGACTGTCTAGTTGGATTAAAAAGCAAGATTCCTTTATCTGCTGCCTTCAGGAGTAACACCTTGATCATACAAACAAACAACTTTTGAAAGTGAAAGGCTCGAACAAAATCTACCCAGCAAATGACTCCTATAAACACGTAGGAGTTTCAATCCAAATATCAGATGAAATAGACTTCAAATTAAAATTAATGAGAAGAGATTACCAAAGTCGCTACATAATAATTAGGGGATCTCCCCTCCAGGAGATTATTACAATTCTAAATATATATTTGCCAAAGAACAGAGCACGAAAATTTATCCAAGAAACACTGCTTTCCCTCATACCTCACATAGATGCAAAGACATTAATTGCTGACGACTTTAAAAAACCACTATCCTGACTTTGTAGATCAACTCGTCAAAAAACTCAATAGAGAAACTGCACATCTAAACAACTGCATAGATCAGCTAGATTTACCAGACATCTACCGAACATATCACCCAGCAGCATCAGAATACACCTTTTTTCAGTAGCACACAGAATATTTTCCAAACAGACCACATTTTAGGTCAAAAAACAATCTTGTCCAAATTCAGAAATATTAAATTTATACCATTCATTTTCCCAGACCACAACGGAATAACGTTAGAACTCAACACCAAAATCCACCAAAGAACTTCCTGTAACACATGAAGGCTGAACAACACACTGTTGAATCACCAGTGGGTCATGGAAGAGATGAGAAAGGAAATTCAAATGTTCATGCTATTCAACAAAAATGAACACACAAATTACCAGCTCCTCTGGGACACAGCAAAGGCAGTACTCAGAGGCAAGTTTATAGCTCTGAGTTCCTACATCAACAAATTGGAGAGATCTGAAACCAACAATTTAATGAGATATCTGAACCGCCTTGAAAAGAGGAGCAAGATAAACGCCAATACAGTAGACCGAAAGAAATCATAAAAATTACATCAGAATTAAACAAATTAGAATCCAAATATGAAAACAGAAAGAACCAAAAAAAACAAAGAAATGGTATTTTGAAAAATTAACAAATTTGACAGACCCTTAGCAAATCTTATGAGAAAAAGAAGAGAATACACTCAAATAAATAAACTCAGAGATGAGAATGGAAACATCACCACAGAAACAACCAAGCTTCAGAACATTATAACGGAATATTTATCAAACCTTTATACTAGTAAGTTAGAAAACCTGGCAGAAATGGACGTTTTCCTAGCAAATATTGTAATGCTGAAAGTAAACCAAGATGAGATAAACCATCTTAAGAGGCCCATATCAAGTATTGAAATAGACACAGTAATAAGAGACCTCCCATCTCAGAAAAGCCCAGGACAAGATGGATTTACAGCGGAATTCTACAAGGCCTTCATGTCAGAGCTCACACCAATACTCCTTCAACTCTTCAATGAAATTGAAGGAGAAAGTTCATTACCGAACTCATTCTATGCAGCCATCCCCAAACCAGGCAGGTACTCATCAAAGAAAGAGAACTATAGACCCATTTCTTTGTTCTCTTTCTTGGATGAGTATTGATGCAAAACTTCTCAACAAAATTTTGGCCAATTGACTTGAACAATTCATCCCAAGTATCATACACCAGGATCAAACAGGATTCATTTCAAGGATGCAAAGTTGGTTCAATATAACCAAATAATCTGGTATAATTCATCACATCACAAACAGCAAGGATAAGAACCACATGGTTATCTCAATAGTTGCAGAAAAAGCATTTGACAAGGTTCAATAACCCTTTGTGATGAGGGTTCTGGAAAAATTAGGATTCCAGGGAACATTCCTCAAGCAATAAAGGCTGTATATGACAAACCTACAAACTATAGCCCGCATAAAACTTAATGGTGAAAAACTAAAGCCATTTCCTCCTAACTCAGGAATAAGATAAGGATGTCCACTCTCTCCATTTCTCTTCATTTTAGCATTAGAATGCCTAGCTACAGCAATAAGACAAGATGCAAACATAAAAGGGATCCAAATAGGGAAATATGAAATAAAACTCTCCCACTTGCAGATGACATGATCTTCTCTTTAAAGAATTGCACGCACTCCACTCCTAAATAACTCAAGCTGATTTTAAACTTTGGAAAAGTAGCAGGGTATAAAATTAACCCTCAAAAATCAATGCCTTTTCTGTATGCGAACAATGAGTAAAGTGTGGCTGAAATCAGGAAAGCAACTCCATTTGTAATAGCCCCACAAAAAATAAAATACCTAGGAATTAACTTAACCAAAGAAGTGAAGGACCTCAATGATGAAAACTTTAAAAACTTTAAAAAGGAATCAAAACAGAAATTAGAATGTGGCAAAACCTCCCATGCTCCTGGATTGGAATTATCAACATCATGAAAACGGAAATCCTTCCCTAGGCTATCTACAAATTCAATGTGATACCTATCAATATTCCAACCTCATTTTTCAAGGAATAGAAGAGGCAATCCAAAAGTTCATATGGAATAATAAGAAGAAGAACCCAAATAGCAAAATGATCCTTAACAGAATGAACAATGCTGAAGGAATATAAATATCAAAATATGAACTCTACTACAAAGCTATATTGATCAAAACAGCTTGGTCCTGACACAAGAACAGACTTCAGGATAGATGGAATAGAATTGAAAACCCAGAAATGAACCTACAGACCTATAGCACTGTAATCTTCAATAAGGGTGCTAAAAACAAGAATATAAGAAAGACAGCCTCTTCAGTAAATGGTACTGGCAAAATTGGTTAATCACTTGTAGAAAACTAAAGTTACATCCTTATATATCACCCTGAATCAGAATCAACTCCAATGGATCAAAGAACTCAGAGTTAAAGCAGACACTGTGAAAACATTACAGGATGTCGTAAGAGAAACCCTAGGTCTCCTTTGCACAAACCAATATTTTCTTAATAGAGACCCAGAAATACAACAAATCAAAGAAAGGTGGAACCAATGGGATTGCATGAAATTGCAGAGCTTCTGAATGGCAATGGATATAGCTAGCAAGATCAATAGAAAGCCCATTGATTGGGAGAACTTCACTAGCCATACATCGGACAAGGGTCTCATATCTAAAATATACCTGGATCTCAAAAAATTAAATCCCCCAACAAATCCTCAAAGTAACAACTTGCCAATAAATAAGTGGACTAAATACTTAAAGAGAAACTTCTCTGAATATGAAAGAAGGATGGACAATAGACACATGAAGAAATGTTCAACCTCCCTAGCCAGAAAAGAAATGCAAATGAAAACCACATTGTGTTACCACCTCACCGCAGTTAAAATGGTTATAATCAAGAACCCTAATAACAACAAATGCTGGATGTGATGTGAGCAGAAGGGAACCTTACTGCATTGTTGGTGGGAGTAGAAACTTGTTCAACCATTTTGGAATTTTTATGGAGATTCCTCAGAAGACTCCACATAGAGCTCCCCTATGACTCAGCAATCCCACTTTTGGGCATTTACTCAAATGATCACAAACAAAACCATACTAAAGCTACCAGCATCACTATGCTCATGGCAGCATTATTTACCATAACTAAGATAGGGGACCAATCTAGACATATTCTTGATTGGATCAAGAAGACGTGGTATAAATACACAATGGACATTGCCCCATTTGTTAGGAAATGAAAAGACTGGAAAAAATTATATTAAGTGAAGTAAGTCCCAAAGTAAGTCCCAACGAAACATATATCCCATGGTTTCCCTTATTTGCAATAACTAATATATGTCTGAGACAAACAGAAACTGTCAGACAGGTTGTTGTTTGGAGAAATGAATCCCAAGATACGGATTCAAAAGTTTTTTTTTTCATTCTTGTTATTGTTTTCTACATGTCTATAAGATGATTTGTTTGTTGCTTTGTATGTACTTCCCCCAGGCTATAAGTGCTGCTTTCACTGTATTTGATGTTGATATAATTTTTGGAGGGAATGGGAAAAACAAACTGTTTAAATAGGTTTATAGGTGGATGCATTTTACAACAATGAGATGTATAAGATGTTATGTCGATAAACGAACTTGACAACTTTGGTGGAGTGTGCGGAGAGGTTGTGAGGATGGTGGTGGTAGAGGGATGAGGGGTGGATGAGGGGAAGAGGGGAAGATGGTATCGAGAAATAAAGAAGGAGGAAACAATTGTAAACCCTCTGTAAGATACTTTCACAATGATAATAATAATAATAGATATCCATTTAAGTGTCTAAATATTTACATTAAATCCCATAAATTATATTCCTTCAATTTAGTTGCTAAAGTGTTCTGCAATCTAGGTATTTTTAAAAGAAATATTGTATGTTGTTTCCTTTGTGATGACATAATTGATAGACTTAAAATTTTCCTAAAACATGGCGGTCTGAAATGAGGTACAAGTTCTTGGGTTTGCATGCAAATCTTCTGGACAGCACTAATGTTTTAATCTTGAATGCTATTTGATTGGTAATTTTTTTTTCATTTTTTTATTTGTGAACATACTGTACAGAGGGGTTACAATTACATGGGCAGGATAATGTGTACATTTCTTACCAAGCATTGCAGCCTCCTCCTTTGTTTACCCTTCACATCCCTTCCCAGCCTCTCCTCACCCCCCCCAATCCCAATCCTTCTCCTCCCTCCCCCCCCACGTACCGACGTTGTAAAGCTCTTTTGGGACTGACAACTTGTACTTCTCATTGTTGTAACAGGTCCACCTGTATCCTTAAACGACTTGTTTTTCCCCATCTCCTCCACAAGTTATACTGACATCAAATATAGTGAAAGCAGGGGTTATACTGTGGGGGAAGGACATACAAAGCAACAAAGAAATAATCTTATAAATGCGTTAGAAACACATGCATGAAAGAAAACAAACATTAACATACATATCTAAGGGTTCATTTTCCTAACATCACATTATCTGAGCTTTTCCACATGACTCATACATATACTAGATATTGCAAATAAGGGAAACCATGGGACCTATGTTTCTTTGGGCCTGGCTTACTTCACTTAATATAATTTTTTCCAAGTTTTTCCATTTCCTAACAAATGGAGCAATGTCATTCTTTCTGATGGAGGCATAGAATTCCATTGTGTATATATACCACATTTTCTTGATCCATTCATCTCCTGAGGGGCATCTGGGTTGGTTCCATATCTTAACTATGGTAAATAATGCTGCAATAAACATTGATTGGTAATTTTTACAGGCTTTCATAGTATGAGAAGAAAAACAAAAGGCCATAAGACTATTTCTATCAGTTCCATTGTTGTATTAATTTATTCAAACACATACACACATACAAACACACAGATATACACATGTGTAGTATGAAGACCCAGTCAGTCTGAAAGAAAATATTTTAATAGGAATTCCATAAAATATTTAGTCTGCTGAGATCTGCTTAGAATTTCTTGAAATATCTAATTACTTCCACCCTTGGACAAATCATTATCATTGGTGAAAATGTTGCCATTTGAATTTAGAATGCCGCAGAAAGACCTATGTGTTAAAGAAAAAATACTTTCCACTTCCTCCCAGATTGTGGAGAATACCTGAATAGTTCTTCTGGAGATTAGGTTTTAGAGTGAAATCCATGAGAACATAGCCTCTCACATACTTTTCTCTTTTATCTTTAAATCATTCTAGGTAAAAAACATTTCTCTTTGACATACTTCCCACCTTGACATTGTCTTGTCACAGCCCTCCAAAGCAATAAAACCAACTGAACATACACTGAAACCTTCAGACTTGTAAATCTGAGTAAGCCTTTCTGCTTAATAAATGGACAATATCACTTATTATGGTAGGTTATAAAGCTAACACAGAAGTCTAGTCTTTGTAACAATGTAGACTGTATTAAAATATACTTCATTATAAAATATCTAATTCCATGTTGTATTTTGTGTTTTTGTTTCTGTTGATCCTAGGGCTTAAACTCAGGGCCTGGATGGTGCTTTTGTGTTCAAGGCCAGTGCTCTACATATAAGTTGAACTGGAACTTCATTTCCCCTGGTGGTTAATTGGAGATAAGAATTTAATGAAATTTCCCATTTAGGCTAGCTTCACACTGTTATGTTCAGATCTCAATCTCTTAACTAGCTAAGATTACATACTTCAAATTCCAGTTCCCAGCCAAGTTGCATATTTTGTGTAATTCCAATTCTCAGCATTGTATAGATTCTCCTACTACAATATGAAAAAACAGAATCTACTAATGATATTTGTAAAGTATAAAATGAAGGAATTATTTTCATTCTTTACAAAATCAATGCAAAATCTCTGCTAAAATATTAATATTTTACTGTACCTTTCCTGCAATCAGTTTGATATAGTTTTATAATTATCAGGCCAAGTTTCTCAACATTCTACTGGAGAATTACGATTTCATGCATGCATGCATATGCATATGTGTATATAGATATCCAAATATCTTCCCTAGTGGATCATCAGAATTGAAACTGCTTTGTTTTGCTGTTCAGCTGTTGAACCTGGTCGGCTCATTCTGTGACAATACCTGTCCTCTTTCTCAACATTCCTTTATTTACTACACCATCAGCCTTCTAAAATAAGGTTCATTTCTTGGAGAAGGTTACCAGTCAGCCCAAGCAATATCTACCCAGAGGGTTTTAATAAATCAAGCTTTAAGATAGTAAGATAACATGAAGTGACAACTACAAAATTTCTACAGAGACCTAGAAAGTTATCAAAATTATATCTGACATTTTTCACATTTCTGCCTTCGTTCTCTTCTCATACTTAAGAAAGCACTGACTAACACTATAAATATATTGCATTTATAAATTAAGGATTAGTGTTTTTTTCCAGCCTGAAGTCTTCTTTTCCATGGTTTTTGACATAAACTTTTGGGAGTTTTTTTTATTGTTATGGGATTCCATTCCAAACAAGCCATGTATATCAAGAAAGCCAATGTTTTCAACTCAGAGTACTAAACATAAGAGGGAGAAAATTAAGGTTAGGTATATATGTTAAGCACAAATACAGGCAATATCCAGACATTTTGAAATTGTATACCTTTACTAGATAAAGTGGCTCAAACCTATAATCTTATGTACTTGGAAAACAAAGTTTAGAGAATTCCAGTTCCAGGCAAGCCCAGACAAAAAAAGAAGTTTCAGAAACTCTAACCATTTGCTCGGTGCAATGTTTTCTTGCCTGTTTTAGGAGGATCACAGTCCAATAAGGCCCACGCACAGTGATTCTACCTCAAAATAAGTAATCCAATTACAATTTGCAGGTAGGACAGTAGTAGAGGTGTTGTTTCACAAATACAGGGTTTTGGGTTCAATCTTCCCATACCACTAGGAATTTAAATGTGTGCCAGGGTAAGAACGGCATGTCTAAGGTCAAGACTTCATGCTGGTTTTACAAGCTCTAATAAAAACTTTACCTCTTTTGTTAATTTTGAAAGTATAGTCATAATTTCCATGGCCAAACCAAATAATTTCCTATTAGAGATTTTCTTTTATCCACTAAGGAATATGTTATTTGTTGGATACTTTCCCACTGAAGTCATATTAAAATCGAAAACTCGTTCACTGCATGTGGATACAGTATCTCAAAGGTAGCATTTAAGTTGAATTCTCCTCCAAGAGAAGCAGAAGGAATTGAATATACTAAGGAAAGAGGTCTCAGAAGAAGCCAATTCTTACCTTGGAGTTCTAGTTCCACCAACTCAGAGGCAAAGTATTTACATTATTAACGCTACCCAATCTGTGGTAGTTTATTATTATAATTACTAGAAAACATGAGGAATCTATAAGACATGAAAAGTCATTGACGCTTGGGGTCCATGACTCATCTCTATAATTCTAGTGTTTAAGAAGGATGAGACTTGAGGGATAATGGTTTTCAGGCTGGTAGGAAAGTTCATGAGATTCTATCTCCAAATAACTACATGGTTCTTATTGTAGATTTACTACTATTAGCAAACAAACTGAGAACATGAGGTATGTTCAAGCCCCAAACTGGGAGAAAGAAAAAATTCTTAGAAGAATACTATGAGAAACAGAGTTATGAATAGGAAAGCAGAAACAAAAAACATAAACTTAATGATATAGACAAAGCTTCCCAATGTGAAATATGGCACAAAATGTAATATTTAGGGTTTTCCTTCTTATATAGTAGAAACAAATGGTATGTCTACTTGAAGAAACTAAAGTTTAAAACTGTATGCAATAAATAATGACATTACTTTATATTTCCATAATTTAACTTGTTTCCCCACAAATTTATAGAATAGTATAGCTATGGAAAAATCAATAAATATTGCATTTTCATATAGGATTACATATCCTTGCAAGTGTTGTCTAAAATTGATCTACATTAAAATCATTGTCATTGATATCCTTCTCAAGATTCCAAATGCTTATAATTTCAGCAGACCTTCCAAAAAACTCATACCCCATACATAATTTTTAGTTTGTTCATGCATTCTTAGGAACATAAACATATGGCACAAAATATTAATTACCTTTATCTGCTGTCATTAATTTATTATAACTAATACAATTAAGTAAATACCCTGAGAGAAAGAAGATTCTTCCTTTTAAATACATGCTTGCAGGCACACACACACACACACACACACACACACACACACACCCCCCACACACACTCATACTCACATATTTACCAATCTAACTTAGGTTAGATTCCTGACATTGGGTATGAGAAAATGATCTATCTAATAATAAACTTCCTTGCCCAGTCATAATATACATTCATAATTCCACACATACAAAAAAACTAGATCATTCAAAATAATGAGATTATTTAACAGAACCACCCAGCTCCTAAGCCCTCTAATCCCTGATTTCATTCATTCATGACAATGCGTTTTTCATATCACATTTAAAAACTTTTTGAGTCTCTCTGATCAGCAGACACAAATGTGCTATCATATAATAGAAAATGTAGGTAAAATTACTTGTCCCTAGGTAATCTTTTATATATCTTAAAGAGTTCTATGTCCTTCTTGCAGAGCCTGTTCCGGGTATTTTGCCCTAATGTCTAATATTAAGTTACACAGAACATACCATATTCCTTAATTCATTTTCCCTAAAGGTTATGCTATGTAGTTGACTCTGATTTTTTGCTTATTCTAAATTAAATTTTATCAACCAGTTGAATTATTGTTTATGTTACGCCTAAAACATTTGAAATATCAAAAAGAACTAGAAATTCACTTTGGCAATGATTTCTGAATGGCAGTTATGTTTGTGGGGAGGTAAAGGACTTGAATTATCTAGAGTGCCTTAAAACTGGCACTGTTATTTAAGGACTGATCACGTAGTAAGCTTTTAAAGTGTGTCTTCTTATTTCATGTAGGACAGTAAAAGTATGCTTTTCATCACATTCTTACCTGCACAGAACTAGAATTATTTCCTTTGTAGAGTTTGTACTGAAAAGTCTGACTTAAAGAGGCACAATAAAGAACTAAATAACTCCATTACAGACTAGCAACCACCTTTTGAGGTACGGATTATAAAAAGAACCATGAATTTGACCCAGAAATGCCACAGAAAAGAAAACAATTGCCAGGCAACTAAAACATATATAATCCTTGGGCAAGCCACAGGAATTTTCTCTGGATACATCAACCAAACACTAGGTGGCCATATGAGACACCGTGACTCAGTGGCCAGGTGGTACCCATCAATAACAAGTCAGTATTAATAATAACCAATCATGTATGTGTAGCTTAATTTGCTTAAAATATTAGCCAATCATATAATTTCTCATGTAACATTCCCTTAAGGTTGTTTATTCAATACTATAAAAACTGTACTGATTCTATGCTCGGGGCCTCTTAGTGTCACCAGTTACCGAGTGCATGGAGGACCAAGCTTGAATTTGCAAATAAACCACTCTTGTCACTTACATTGATCTTGGGTTTCTGGTGGTCTTTGGAGGAGGTATAACAGGTGGGGGGCTCATCCGGGATAAACCCATAAACCCACCCAGATACCTGATCAGAGAGTAGCAAAGAATGGCTGGTAAGTTAAGGCTTTGCCACTTTGTAACTGTCTGGGGTCTTTATGTCCTGCAGGATTGGTATTGGAGTTGGCAAAAAGTCCTGTTGGATAAGGCAGCCAACTGGACTGGTGGGAGAGGTCCCCCGGTTCCCCGGGAAGGTAAACTATCCACTAGTGTGGACACTTGGGCCTGTTTGTTGTCAGAAACTTTCTTTCCGATAGTTTACAAGGGAGACTGTCCACTAGTGAGGACATTTGGGATTTATCCTGTCTATAATCCTTCACTTTCTGACTGACAGTCTACCATTTCCTCACTCAGGTTCATCCGGAGATGGATGTCAAGAGACTCTGTCTCCCTTTGAGGCTGTTAGTCTTCGCTTTGTTTCTTTGTCCAATAATAACTACTTTCTCTTTCAGACCCCCTTATTTTTCCACCTCGAAGGGTGAAATCTGGCCTAGAAAGATTGGCCCACGTGAAGCAAAGCTGGGGTCAGGTAATCTATCGGATGCCACTGCTAGAATATCGCAAAGTGTCTCTGTCTACCCCTTTGGGATCTTAGACAAACCAGCTAGTCCACACTTTACACCTTGGGACATTGTTAGCTCTGTCCTTAACATTCTTTAAATTAGTGGTTAGGAAGGTAAGGGGAGTGTGAGGTGAATTCTGGTTCTGACCCATTTCAATGTATATCAATCCACACATAAGACCAGAGGAAAGGAGAAAATTAATTACAATTGTCACAAAATGAAATAGCCGATGCTTTCAGCAATTTGGGATATGACCACAACTCAAAATGTCCCAAGGAGTAATAAAGCCCCATGGAAAACTTTCGAACAAAACTTCATGGACCACCCAAAGAACAGTGGATCTGGTGACGGGACGAGTGTCTCACTCATTTTTAGTTATCCCAGAGAGCCTTTATCCCTTATTAGGAAGAGACTTGTTGACTAAGGTCGGGGCACAGATTCACTTCTATCCAGAAAGCTTCCAGGTGACAGATGCCCATGGGAGACCAATACAAGGGCTGACTCTAAGCCTGGAAGACGAGTACCGGTTGCACCAATCACATCAGGCTCCTCACAAAGAAATCACCTACTGGCTGGAAAGGTATCCAGAAGCCTGGGCAGAGACTGAAGGAGTGGAACTAGCGAAGAATAGACCAGCTCTATTCATTGAGGTAAAGCCAGGAGCTGACCTAGTCAGGGTCTGGCAGTGCCCTATATCCATGGAGGCACGGGTGGGAATAACACCCCACATTAGGTGTCTGCTAGAACTGGGTATACTGCGGCCCTGTCAGTCGGCATGGAACACTCCCCTGCTATCAGTCTGTAAGCCCCACTCCAATGAATATAGGCCAGTGGAGGACTTAAGGGAGGTAAACAAATGGGTAATGGACATTCACCCTACTGTACCCAACCCCTACACACTCCTGAGCACCCTTCCTCCTGAAAGGCAGTGGTACACAGTATTAGATTTAAAAAATGCCTTTTTCAGACTACCCTTGGCAGCTAAAAGCTAAGATCTCTTCTCCTCTGAGTGGACAGATGTAGAAAGAGATATTAATGGACAGCTGAACTGGAAAAGAGTTCCTCAAAGATTTAAAAACTCACCAACATTCTTTGACCAAGCCCTGCATGAGGACAGGTGAAGCTAGGGGAAGCCACCCTAGCTTGACTTTGTTGCAATATGTGGATGACTTATTAATTGCTGCTAAAACTGAAAGAGAATGCATCCGAGGAATGGAGGATTTACTCCAGACTTTGGGAAGCCTTGGTTTCTTGAGTGTTGGCCAAGAATGCTCAAATCTGCAGATCAGAGGTAACTTATCTGGACTATTTATTGAAGGGGGGCAGCAGTGGCTTACAAAAGGAAGAAAAGAAATTGTCCTTAAAATTCCAACACCCCAGTCTCAGCACCACGTAAGAGAGCTTTGGGGCTCAGCAGGCTTTTGTTGTCTGTGGATTCCTGGGTTTGCAGTTGGCTAAACCCCTTTATGGGGCTACCAAAGAAAAGCAGCTGTTTTCATGGATGGAGTAGGTTGAACAAGCCTTTGAACAGATAAAAACTGCCTTATTGTCAGCCTCAGCATTAGGACTCCCTGATACAGCTGAACAATTTAATTTGTATGTGGATGAACATAATGGGATTATGAAAGGGGTCCTAAGCCAATATCTAGGCCCGTGGAGCAGACCAGTAGCCTACTTATCAAAGAAATTAGACCGGTGGCAGCAGGATGGCCACCATGCCTGAGAATGAAAGTGGCTACTGCTCTAATGGTAAAAGATGCAAATTAACTATAGGGCAGGAACTGTATGTGACCAAGCCCATGCTATTGAGAGTGTGTTAAAGCAGCCACCAGATCCATGGCTCAGCAATGCCTGACTAATCCATTACCAATGACTGCTACTCAGTCCTCTCAGAATTAATTTCCTGGTTCCCTCAGCTGTCAACCAAGCGATTTTTCTACCAGATCCAGACCTAGACATGTCACTACATGATTGCTCGGAGATCCTGGCGCAAGTCCGTAATATCCAAGAGGACTTAAGAGATCAGTGTTACCAGATGCTGAACTTGTGTGGTTTACAGATGGGAGCAGCTGTGTTCATCAAGGACACAGGTATGCGGGAGCAGCAGTAATGGCTGAGACTGATGTGGTTTGGGCCGAACCTCTGCCCATAGGCACGTCAGCCTAGAGAGCCAAATTAATAGCCCAAGTACTAACACTAGGAAAGAAGAAAAGACTAACTCTGTATAGTGATAGTCAGTATTCCTTTGCAATGGCTCATATACACAGAGCTATCTACAAAGAAAGAGGATTACTGACAGCATAGGAAAAGTCCATCAAAAATAAAGATGAAATTTTGGCCTTAATCGCTGCTCTTTGGTTGCCTAAGAAGTTGGCCATTGTTCATTTCCCTGGACATCAAAAACTTAAAGATGCTGTGAATAAAGGCAATAACCTGGCCGACAGAACTGCCCGGAAATGACAACACAAAGAGACTCTATAATGATGATAAACCTGCCAGACCCCAGTGCAAGAACTCTCCTGGACACTCCTACATCAACCACGGAAGATTTAAAATGGATTGATCAACTAACAATGGCACAATGCCTGAATGGTTGATGGAGAGACTATAAGAGCAACATTGTCTTGCTTGAACAGTTAGGGAGTAAAATACTACTGAAAATGCATTGAGCACCCACATGGGTGGGAGGAAGATGCAAGACCTGGTGAGAAATACTGATCTTAGGGTCAAGAATAGACATGCTAAAATAGAACAGATTGTCAGGGACTGTAAGGCATGTCAGCTGTCTAATGCAGGGAAAATTCAGGCAGGACCAGGCAGTCAGATAAGAGGAGATAGACCAGGAACCTACTGGCAGGTGGACTTCACAGAAATCAAACCTGGCAAGTATGGATATAAATATCTATTAGTTTTCCCTTTTCAGGATGGGTAAAAACCTTTTCTACAAAGCATGAAACAGCACAGGTGGTGGTTAAGATGTTGCTGGAAGAAATCTTACCCAGGTTTGTCTTCCCTAGCATGATAGGATCAGATAATGGACCAGCCTTTGTGTTGAAGGTAAGTCTGGGAATTGCTAATGCTCTTGGGGCAGATTGGAAACTGCATTGCGCTTATAGACGCCCAAAGCTCAGGACAGGTAGAAAGGATGAATAGAACTGTAAAGTAGACCCTGACCAAATTGACCATGTTGACTGGTGGTAAGTGGGTAACTCTCCTTCCCTTTGCCTTATACAGAGTACGAAACTCCCCTTTGAAAATTGGTCTTTCCCCCTATAAAATTGTTTTCGAAATGCCCCCTCCCATAATTCCTAATTTTCAGAGCAGTTTCTTAGGGAAGATGATGACTCTGAACTTTTGTTTTCTCTCAGGGTCCTGTACAGGACCCGCCTTTATGTCTGGCCTAGAATGACTGTGCTGTACGAGTCAGGCCCTCCACTGATCCCACATCACTTCCACCGCCGGGACTGGGTCCTGGTGAAAAGACACCGACAGGAAAACCTGGAACCGCGGTGGAAAGGACCTTTGTGGTCATCTTGAAGAATCCAACTGTCCTCAAAGTCGACAGCATCGCTACCTGGATCCACCATTTGCATGCGAAGCCTGCAGATCCCATAACCGATTTTGGAGAGAACCCAGAGTGATAAGTCTCAATTTCCAAAGACAATCCTTAAAGCTCAAATTGAGCTGTAAAAAAGACTAAGTCATGAAATGGTTGTTGACGTATACCTTACTTGGAAATTGTATTGACATAATAGTGGGTGTCTGCAATCCTAATCGCCCATATAATTGGGCTTGGATTATTAGTAATCAGATAATTGACAAACGTTTCCCTCTGGCTGTGAAAGAGGGACCCTCACTATGGTTTCGAGACAGGCTTACATTTAATTTGTGCCAGCTCCCTGAGGGAGTATGGAAAGGACCTAGGCTTGTTGAGTGTAGATGGAGACACTGGTATGTTTGCCCAGGGGAAGGAAGGACTAGTAATTGTGGAGGACCAGAGGATTTTTACTGTAAGAGCTGGGGCTGCAAAACAAGTACCTCAGGAAAATGGAAAGGAAAAGGAAGAGACCGTGTTACTTTTACTAAATCAGGGCCAGTGGGCATCCAGTTTAATGGGATGCCTATGCACCAACAAATTAGGGTTCCCCAGGATTCTGATGCCTGAGTGAAAGTTCGGTTCACAGACAAGGGCAAACAAGTCCTAGGATGGGAATTAGGAAAGACTTGGGGACTAAGATTTTACCGATGTTGAAAGACTCACAATGGCACACTTAGAATTCTACAGACAATTGCCACAGTAATGGGACCAAACACTGTTTTAAGACTGGCTTCTGCCACAAAAGCCAAAGCAAGTGTAAAGAAAAAGCCCTAGTCTGTAGTGACCCCATCTCGTCCGAAAAGAGGAGACCCCCTCAGGGAGAACATCCTCTTGCAGGAGGATTCTCTATGGCAGCTGTTGGTTCAAACTTATAATGTAATCAATCAGACCTGGCCTGATATTACCAGTACATGTTGGATGTGTTATGATATGAGACCCCCATTTTATGAGGGTATTGCAGGGGTACAGAATGTAACTAAAACAAGTAAATCATGCAGATGGGAATAAAAAGAGGCAAAACTTACCCTAAAGGCAGTTATAAGACAACAGTTATGTGTATGACGAGTACTAACTAATTTTACTCACTTATGTAATCAGACCCAAAAATGGACTCCTGAGGAAGCTTATCGATTACCTCTCCAAGATGTTTGGTAGACATGTTCAACTGTCCTAACCCCTTTTGTGCATTGGAGGTTTCAAATAGGACAAACAGCTTTTGTGTCATGGTGCAACTCATCCCACGACTACTTTACAATTCTCTGGAAGACAAGATGATAAAAATGTCCACAGCAAGCTACTGGCCACGAAGAGCTAAAATAGAAATAATAACAGCCGTGACTATCGTGGCCCTGGTGGGCTTAGCTGGAGTAGGGCCTCGAGTAGCATCCCTGGTTACTCAGAGAACACCCTACTCTAACCTTTGTGCTTCTATAGATGAGGATATCAAAAACCTGGAATGTTCTACAGCCTACTTTCAAAAATCTCATGATTTCTTACCTGAGGTGGTGTTACAAAACAGGCAAGGGCTGGACTTAATTTTCTTACAGCAAGGAGGTCTATGTGCTGCCCTAGGGAAGAATGTTGCTTCTATGCAAATCACTCTGGAGTTGTAAAAGAATAAGGGAACAGCAAGAAGGATGGTTTGAATCATGGTTTAATTATTCCCCTTGGATTACTACATTAATATCCACTCTGTTGGGTCCCATTTTCATTCTAGTGCTTGTGTTCACTATAGGGCCTTGTGTTGTAAATTGATTAGTGATGTGTGTTAAGAAACGAGTCAATACTGTACAACTGATGGTCTTGAGAACGCCATATCAATTAATCCCTGATAAAAGACATAACTCAGGCCCGTAAGGACAATGATTAGCCTTTCAGGTGCATAATAGAAACGGGAGAATGAAGAGTCTAAGACTTAAAGAGGCACAATAAAGAACTAACTCCATTACAGACTAGCAACCATCTTGTGAGGTACGGATTATAAAAAGAACCATGAATTTGACCCAGAAATGATATAGAAAAGAAAACAATTGCCAGGCAACTGAAACAAATAATCCTTGGGCAAGCTACAGGAATTTTCTCTGGATACATCAACCAAACCCTGGGTGGCTATACAAGACACGGTGACCCAATGGCCAAGTGGTATCCGTCAATAACAAGTCAGTATTAATAATAACCAATCATGTATGTGTAGCTTAATTTGCTTAAAATATTAGCCAATCGTGTAATATCTCATGTAACACTCCCTTAAGGTTGAGTATTCAATACCATGAAAACTGTACTGAGTCTATGCTCAGGGCTTCTAAGTGTCACAGGTTACCGAGTGTGTGGAGGACCAAGCTTGAACTTGCAAATAAATGACTCTTTTTTCACTTACATTGATCTTGGTCTCTGGTGATTTTTGGAGGGTCTCCATTCCAGGTATAACAATGCCCTGCTGCTACTGTAGTGAAACCCACAAACAACTGCACAGTGGTATTAGCTGCTTTCGATATTGAAATTTTCTTCCAGTAGCCTTAGTGATTTGAGCCCAGATTTATGGGATAGTCACATAGTACACAATTGCAAAGCACCAGAATATACAAAGTCAAAATGCAAAATGAGGTTCAATTTTTTTCTTTATTGTTTCACTTTTTTCCTTCTTTTTTTTCTTTCTTTTTTAATTGTGAAAATACGTTACAGAGAGGTTACCATTAGATGGGCAAGGTAATAAGTGCATTTCTTAACAAGCATTGTTGCGTCTTCCATTGTTACCCCTTCGCAGCCTTTCCCATGCCCAACCCAGACCCCCTCCGCCAAAGTTCTAAAGTTCGTTTTTCAACAAAATGGCTTGTACATCTCTTTATTCCAATGGGTCCACCTTTATCACTATTTAAACAATAAGTTTTTTTTCCTCCCCCTCCACAAAGTATACCAACATCAAATACAGTGAAAACAGTGGTTATACCATGGGGAAGAGACATACAAAGCAACAAAGAAATCATCTTATAAATATGTTAGAAACAATAGCAAGAAAGAAAAAAAATTTTGAATCCTTATTTTGGGGTCCATTTTTTCTAACATAAACTTATCTGACCGATTCTGCTTGTCTCAGACAAATACTAGTTGCAAATAAGTGAAAGCATGGGACCTATGTTTCTTTGGGCCTAGCTTAATTCAGCCTTGGAAGAAAACAATAGAGTCATTTTTTTTTAAATTCATTCTCTTTTAAGGAGCTAGATCCTGTTTATTTCTCATTATTGTTGATATGACAAATAAATTTACCAGATTTTTCAAATAAAATAGATACAAAATGACATATTTAGTAACAAAATAAAGCTAAACATTTGAGTGATATTTTTATTTAGTTCTGTTCTCAGTTATGCTGAAATAACATTGAGATGAGACAAGCATATGTGTAAATTGACATGTATCAATCACACAGAACTCTGGAATCTTTGGGCTTTGATTTCTATATCAACGTCACCTAGAAAAAAAATTATCACTTGCTTCATGTCTTAAGTAACATACTTAGTACAAGTTTTATTAATTTACCAATATATTTCATAATCTATGGAATAGATGCATTACATAAGGATTTGATTTCTTATTTCCACTGAATTAATATTACGTTTATTTTATTTTTTCACACATAAAATAATGACATTCTTCAGGATAAAACATGCCTGTTTTTCATTTTTATTGCCAAAATTGAACTATAAGGCACTTTGTAAATTTAACTTTAAATCTGAACTAAAGCAAGATATTCCAGCACTTATCCAATTATTCCTATTGAAAGGTTAAAGTTTGAGGCAGTGACCACCACATATTGCCTCCTGAGCCTCAGTACTCCCAAGAAGACTTGGAGTGGATAAAGAAAATTCCCATGGCCTATAAACCCCCAGAGAGAGAAGGAAACAAAGACTCGTAGAAAACTGGGGAGGGACTTGCTCCGACACTCAGAAGTAAAAATTAGGCAAGGAAATCAACTTATTGAGGACATTGTTAAAAATTGTAAAGCCTTTCAGCTCAACAATGTCCCTAATGAACCCGTTACAAAAGGAGATAGGCCTCCATGGAGATAGGCCAGGTGTGCATTGGAAAGTAGACTTCACAGAAATTAAAACTGGAAAATTTGGATATAAATATTTGCTAGTTTTGTAGATACTTTTTCAGGGTGGGTTGAAGCCTACCCAACAAAGCATGAGACTGCGAACGTTGTGACTAAGAAGATCCTGGAAGAAATCCAACCCAGGTATGGCTTCCCATCCACTCGGACAAAGGACTGGCCTTTGTCTCAAAAGTAAGTCAGGGAATATCTGTGGTACTGTGGATGGATTGGAAATTGCGCTGTGCTTATAGACCCTAGAGTTCAGGACAGGTAGAAAGAATGAATCCGACTCTAAAAGAGACCTTAACTAAATTGGACTTGGAGAGTGGCACAGACTGGGTATCACTCCTTCTTTTTGCCTTATTTAGAATAAGAAATTCACTCTATCGGCTTGGCTTTAATCCTTTTGAAATAATGTATGGACACCCTCCACTCATAATCGCTAGCCTTCAGACTGAATTGCTTGCTGATTTGGATGATACTGAATTTCTGTGTAAGCGTGACTATTTACAGCTGGTGCATAAGAGTATGGGGCCCCAGCTTAGAGCATTATATGATTCTGCTTCTATTCCTACCCCACATTTGTTTAAACCAGGGGACTGGGTGTTTGTTCGAAGGCACAACTTGCGATCTCTGGAACCATGGTGGAAGGGACCTTACATGGTGCTACTGGCTACACCTACTGCCCTTAAGGTGGATGGCATTGCTGTTTGGATCCACTGTTCCCACACCAGACCAGCTGACCCCTTTGTCTGGACGACTGTGGGGAAACATGGGAAGTCTCCAAGCATCCTACCCAACCACTCCTGAAGAAAAAAAAAATGGACTGATTGTTATTGGTATACTCTTTCAAAATCAAGAGCTGTTGGAGTTTAGTTTTGAGCCAGAGCCACAAGATTGTGGCTCAGGACCATAAGTCAAGGGAGGGAATGAAAGTTTAAAGTTTGAGGCAGTGACCACCATGTATTGCTTAGCAAAGCAAAACGTGGTGGTAATCAAAACACCTGGTTGATTGTGTGCTTATATAAGACCTGCAAATCCTTAGCTCGGGGCTCTCCTCCTAGGCTCCACTGTGTCGGAGTGTAGGAAGAGGCCCAAGCTGCCGCCCGTTTAAATAAAACAGCTGTGGAGTCTGACTCTCGGTGGTCTTCTTGTGGGGGGTCCTGCGACTTTGTCATTACACTATAGACTTGGATATAACTTATTTTTGAATGGTAGGAAATTCATATTATACCTACTCTCTATAAAATATTTAAGAAATAAATGATCATGATAATATTAATTTTCCTTCAAGTAGAAAGAAAGAACCTCACTATAGATGACAAAAACTTGAATGTAGATGCCATAAAGTTTATGAAAAATTCAAGTCATTATGAGATAGATGAAATAGTCATTTTTGAAGGTCACAAAATGAAATCTCTTGAAGCTTTCTTATCTGGTAAATAAAATGTATTTGCACTCAAATATTTCATTCATCTCTCCAGCAATGGTATAACCAAACCAGCTTCATGCCAAATAGCTTCTCTGATTAATTCAAGTCAATATTTAGGAACAGAAGTTATTGAAATGTGTAGAAATATCTACCCACCACTCTAGAAATTAAATCTGAAGTCATAAAGGATTGGGATTAATAATTAGCTTTCATTAGGTTGCCTTAAAGAAGTGAACTCTTTTAAGTGGGCATAGTTGTAGAGATTTGGTCACTGAGAACTTGTGATCAAAGAGGATGTTAAGATCAAGTCCTTTCCTCCTCTTCCTTCTTTTCCTTCTCTGTTTCCTTCTCCTTTCCCTTCTCCTTTTTCGTCTCACTCTTTCTCTTCCCCTCCTCCTCTTTTTCCCTCTCCCACTCCTATTCCTCCTATTCTTTACTTCCTGGCTTCCATGAATACACACATTCCATCACATGTTCCTGACATGGGGTACTGTGCCACCACCAACCAAAAGCAAGGAGGATAAGAAACATAAAATGAAATGTATAAAATCAGAAGCCAAGATTAATCTTTCCCCAATTTAAGTTAATTTTATAAAGTATGTTGTCATATTGATAGGAGACTGACACAGCATGCTCTCACTTATTATAAGGGATAAGATTTACTGGAAAAAAATCTGACCAACATCACCCTAATAAATTATTGATTAAATTAATATTAGATTAGGAAAAATCTACTTTAAAGTGTCAGATATACTTCAAAAAGGGGCAAAAAATCACCTTTATGGTTTACTATGAAAAGACAATAGAATTCAATCTATTCCTCAAGGAAATTGACCTATATTTGGCAGTATTGTCAATTTCATAAATGATGTAAAAAGACTGAAGAACACATTTCAACTCAATCGTGTGATATAAAATTTACTCTGTCCCCTGTATTCTATCCATGTCTGGTTCCTAAAGTGATTTGTATTTTATTCTAATCATATTTTTAATTAACTTTAAGTAATTGTATGGGAGTTGCTGTTTGACAAAGCAGTTTATGAATAGTGTTTAGTGTGTTTTTTTTTCTTTTTTGGCTTCTGAGGTTTGAACTCTGGGTCTGGGCGCTGTCCCTGAGCTCCTTTGCATGAATATTAGAACTCTATCACTTGAGGCATAGCAGCACTATCAGATTTTTCTGAGATTTAATTGGAGATAGGAATCTCTCACAGACTTTCTTGCCTGAGATGGCTTCAAACCTCAATCCTCAGCCTCCTGATTATTGAGGATTACAGGTGAGCAGCTAGTGCCTGGCGTATACAATGAAGCTTTCTTTTGGTAGTCCTGGGGCTTGAACTCAGGGCTTTGGCAATGCCCAAGAGCTTCTTTTCCTCACTCTAACACTCTACACCTTGTGTCATATTGCCAAGTCCAGCTTTTTAAAAATTATGTAGTACTGAGGAATCAAACCCAAGGCTTCACACATGCAAGGCAAGCAGTATACTACTAAGCCATATTCCATGGCCAATACAATGCACCTTGATGATCATTATCCTTCATCCTTCTCAATCCTATCTCATCCCTCAATTTACATAATTTTGTAGAATATTCACTTACTTGCAATGTTATATATTGTCACTCAGAAAATATATAACTGATTATACTTTATTGCTAGTTTTATTCATCAACATACTAAAGTTATGCATTACAGATTTCTGGGATTTGAAATTCTAAATTTGCACACACTACTATTCAGATTCACACATTACTAGTATAAAAATTTTTCTCAGGTTTATGCAAATGCACTCTGTAATTCTTTAATAAAGTACAATGTTTCTTAAAATGTTAAAGAGTTGGAGTAAGAACATCAGCTTCAGTTCTAGAACATTTTGTCATCACTACCCTCTCAAAATACTCCAATATTTATTAGTAGTCACTTCCTGTCATCATTTCAACCTACCTCCTCTTGAGCAGCTATTATTTCATATTCTACTTCTACAGATGTGCCAATTTTAAAAAGCTCACATTATTATAAAATGTAGTCTATCCATTTCTTCCATGTAATATTACTGTTTCCAAAGTAATACCATGTAAGTTTTTCTCATGGATGGAGTATATTGTTTTGTATGCATGTGAATAATTATATAACATTCTCATTGGACATTTCAATATTTTATCATATGTTATTGTAAAAGGTTTTGCTATGTATATTCCTGTATATGCGTCTCATTGGTTATACGTTGAAATATATTTTGTATATAAAATTATGATTCAAAATGCTGGATCAAACTGGGCGTCAGTGGCTCATACTTGTAATCTTAGCTACTCAGGAGGATGAGATCTGAGGATTAAGGTTCAAAGCCAGCCCGGGCAGCAAAGTCCATGAGATTCTTATCACTAATAAACTACTAGAAAACCGAAGTGGCGCTGTGGCTCAAGCGGTAGAGCGCTCTCCTTGAGCTGAAGAGTGCAGGGACAGTGCCCAAGCCCAGACTTCAAGCCCCACGACAGAGCAAAAAGAAAACAAGAAATACGCTGGATCATAGAAGCAACTCTATGTGTAATATCTTAAAGATTGCCAGTATGTTTAACACACTGACTCTATCATTTTAAGTGACAAGCACCAATGTATAAGAATTCCAATTTCTACATAGTGGTTGTGCAGTGCAATCTCATTGTTGTTTCTATTTCCACTAATCTCTATATGTATGCAATGTCTAGGTATGTTCCTATGTTGTTATATTAATAAAGAGATATGTATTTCAATTTTTTGATAATTTATTCACGATGGTTAATTTTTTTCATTGGTATTAATATGCTCTTAATATATTTCTTTTTTTATCTTTTTTTAATTTAATTTTATTTTATTTGAGAACATACTGTACAGAGGGGTTACAATTACATTGGCAGGATAATGCATACATTTCTTACCAAGCATTGCAGCCTCCTCCTTTGTTTACCTTTCACCTCCCTTCCCAGCCTCCCCCCCTCCGCCCCACCCAATCATACCCCCTCCCCCCACACATACCGACATTATAAAGCTTGCTTTGATGACATTTTGTAATTCTCCTTGTTGCAAGAGGTCCACCTGAATCCTTAAACGACTTGTTTGTCCCCATCTCCTCCACATGTTATACTGACATAAAATAAAGTGAAAGCGGGGGTTACACTGTGGGGGAGGGACATACAAAGCAACAATCTTATAAATGCGTTAGAAACACATGCATGAAAGAAATGAAAACATTAAAATACATATTTAAGGGTTCGTTTTCCTAACATCACATTATCTGACCTTTTCCGCTTGACTCATACCTATACTAGATATTGCAAATAAGGGAAACCATGGGACCTATGTTTCTTTGGGCCTAGCTTACTTCACTTAACATAATTTTTTCCAAGCCTTTCTATTTCCTAACAAATGGGGAAATGTCATTCTTTCTGATGGAAGCATAGAATTCCATTGTATATATATACCACATTTTCTTGATCCATTCATCTACTGAGGGGCTTCTGGGTTGGTTCCATATCTTAGCTATGGTAAATAATGCTGCAATAAACATAGTTGTGCTGGTAGCTTTAGTGTGGTCTTGTTTGTATACATTTGGGTAAATGCCCAAAAGTGCGATTGCTGGATTATAGGGGAGATCTATGTGTAGTCTTTTGAGGAACCTCCATACTGCTTTCCAAAGTGGTTGAACAAGTTTACATTCCCACCAACAATGAAGTAGAAGAGGCAATCCAAAAATTCATATGGAACAAAAAAGACCCCGAATAGCAAAAACACTTCTCAACGGAAAGAACACTGCTGGAGGAATATCAATAACAAATTTCAAACTCTACTATAAAGCCATAGTAATCAAAACAGCTTGGTATTGGCATAAGAACAGACCTCAGGACCAATGGAATAGAATTGAAAACCCAGAAATGAACCTACAGACCTATAGCCATCTAATCTTCGATAAGGAAGCTAAAACAATAGAATGGAAGAAAGACAGCCTCTTCAGTAAATGGTGCTGGCAAAATTGGTTAACTACATGTAGAAAACTGAAGCTAGATCCTTATATATCACCCTGCACCAGAATCAACTCCAAATGGATCATAGACCTTGAACTCAAAGCAGACACTCTGAAAACATTACAGGATGGAATAGGAGAAACCCTAGGTCTCCTTGGCTCAGGCCGAAATTTTCTGAATAGAGACCGGAAACACAACAAATGAAAGAAAGGTTGGACAAATGGGACTGCATAAGGTTGCAGAGCTTCTGCAGGGCAAATGACATAGCTAGCAAGATCAATAGAAAGCCCACGGATTGGGAGAAGATCTTTACTAGCCATACAACGGACAAGGGTCTCATATCTAAAATATACTTGGAACTCAAAAAATTAAACCACCCAACAACAAATCCTCAAAGAAACAACTGCCCAATAAATAAGTGGGCGAAAGACTTAAAGAGAAGCTTCTCTGAAGAAGAAAGAAGGATGGCCAATAGACACATGAAGAAATGTTCAACATCCCTAGCCATAAAAGAAATGCAAATCAAAACAACATTGAGATATCACCTCACTCCAGTTAGAACAGCTAAAATCAAGAACTCTAACAACAACAGATGCTGGAAGGGATGTGGACAGAAAGGAATCTTAATATATTTCTGATTCAATGATTTAAGTAAACGAATATGCATACACACTATGTATACATGTGCATATATCCATACTTATATGTGTATACATACAAATGCCTATATATGTATACATATATGAATATACATATGTGTATATACATATATATAGGTATATATGTATATTATTATTTTCATTTCTCTGCAAGTTATCATTGTACTATATTTGCCAAACATGTCCTTTATTGATTTTACTTCATTTTATTTTATGGTTAAGATGTACAGAGGGGTTACAGTTACATGAGTAAGGCAATGAGTACATTAATTGTTGATCATTGTTACCCTTTCTCTTCCTTGGGTTGTCCCACTATCCCTTCCCTCCCCCAGCTCTCACATTCCTATCAACCCACCCCTTACTGCATGAAGTGGTAAAGTTCATTTCCAATATACTGTCTTGTGAGTATATTTGTTGCAATGTGTCATCCTGTGTCCTTGTTTCACCGTTTTGTAATTCTTCTTCCCCTCCCCAGATTAGACATGTATATACAAGATGCAGGGTATCAAAACTGAGTACAGTGACAACAGGGGATATGCCATAGGGGAAAGAACATACAAAGGAAACAACAACAAAAATGAATAAAATGGCATTGTACATTTACAACAGTAACAATAAAGACAGAACACTCAAACATGTCATTTATTGCCCAGGTAATTATTACAGTTAATGTTCTTATCATTTTTGGAACTTTGCAAAATGTTTGGTAGCATTCAGTGTGGACTGATATGTTCAATATTTGTTAAATCTATCTACTCATAAGGTACCTGACAGCTCTCTTCTAAAGCAAAAAAGGCAGTCTTCTACAGCTTGGTTCCAAAATATTTGTATTTTTTCCGTGTACTAAGAATACTGACTGAAGCCTGGTGCTGGGGGCTCACACCTATAATCCAAAGTACTCAGTCGGCTGAGATCTGATGATCGCGGTTCAAAGCCAGCCTGGGCAGGAAAAATCCATGAGACTGGTATCACCAATAAACCACCAGAAAACTGGAAGTGGTGCTGTGGCTCCAGCCTTGAGCTGAAGAGCTGAGGGACAACACCCAGGCACAGAGTTCAAGGCCCACGACCACCACTACCACCAATAACAACAACAAAAAGAATACTGACTCAAAAAGCAATAGTATTAAGCAGTCTTAAAGTTAGGCTCAAGTCTGACATTTTGGTATTATCTTAGATGCCAGTAGCCTTCTCATCTAATGAGCCATGTGTCCTCACGATGTTAACCAATTTTCTTAGTTTATTTACACAGTTATTATAAGTATGTATTTTCTCATCTATCTTTCTTTCAGAATCTGTATATATCCTTTATGTCATACTTGAATACAAATGACTTTGGAAGATATTTATTAATTGATGTATATTAATTGTACGAAGAAATCTTATTGAAATACTTTACACACTCTCATATTGATCAAGGGCCTGATTAACCTGTTTTTTTCTCCATTCCCATTGCCCTTTATTTTTCAACTGTTTTCTGTGAATTCCTTTCTGCTAACTTCACACATCGTCAAAATTATTAAAGTACTGTTCACCCACCGTCTTGAAAATTATACAATGCTGAATATAAAAGCAAAAATCTAGATAAATGGGGACATATAATTTTTGTGGATTGGAGGATACAATTGAGCCAAGATATAAATTGTCTCCTCCTCTATTTATTGGTCATTTGTGGGTTTTGAAATCTGGTCCTGGGCACTGACCCAATGCTTGTCAGCTCAAATGAGTGCTCTACCCATTGAGAAACTCTGGCACTGCTGGTTTTCTGGTGGTTAATTGGACAAAAGAGTCTTACGCACATTCCCGTTCCAGCTGGTTTTGAACCACAATCAGATCACAGCCTCCTATGCAGCTAGGATTACAAGCATGAGCCAACATCGTCCAGCTTCACAGTTTTATTTATGTTTATGACAACTTCTAAAAACACCTGACCAGCACTCTGACTCATTCACAAAGGAAAATAAACTGGAATATATTTCTCTGTCCAATATTAAAGATGTTAGTATAAAATTGTTATATTTGTAGAGGAAAATTGTACAGCTCAATGGGTCTGTACAGCACCAGATTAGCTCCACATAAATATTATCAAGGAATATTTAATAAGGGGTAAAACCAAACATTTGTGGAATGACTTTCTTTTTAATAAGTGGTGATAGGTTAGACAATATTGGGGAGAATTAAAAAGTAAACATTGACTTAAACATAACAATTTATTCAAATATTAACTTCAAGCAGGGTTAAAACGTGGCATATAAAACAAAAGGAGTGATGTAAATGTAAAACAAAGAAAGAGGTCTTGATAATTTTGGAGATGAAGCTTTCTTAAATTTGGCATTAAAATTATAGGCAAGGAAAACAGTATAGTAGAACTCAATGAAAGGGTAAATTAATTTGGTCTGTGAAAGCTCATATACAAGTAGTGAATAGAAGTTGGAAGCAGGTGGCTCATGTATCTCATCCTAGCTACTTGGCAGCCTGTGATTTAAGTTTTGCTGTTTGAAGCCAGCCCTCCACAAAATAAAGTCCTTGAGAATATTATCTCTGATTAATGAGCAAAAAGCCAAAAGTGAGGCATGACTGAAATGGTAAATTTTTAACAAATTGCAAGAAATTTCAGGGACCCTGAGTTCAAGCCCCAAGACCATACATACATGTAGAAAAGTAATAGTAGTAATACTGATAGTGATGATGATGATGGTGATGATTATAATGATGATGAGGTGTACCCATAGTCAAGGATAAAATATGCATAAATCTTATACCTGAAGAATGCCTCAAATCTAGATTCTACATAGAACTCTCAAAACCTAATGTTAAAAAAAAAACATCAATTAGAAACCAGCAAAGTATATCTTGTGAAAAATAAGCATAAGTAAAACATTATCAGTCGCCAAATAAATGCACATTAAAACCAAAATGAAATCTTAAAACATGTATAAGAATTACTTCACATAATACTATAATGACCATACTAAATGTTATCAAGAAACAGAGAAAATGGATGCTGGCAGAAATGTCAAATGGGAAATCCACTTCTGAAAACATTTGACAGGTTCTTAGCATATGAAATAAGCAAATACCCACTTTTTAGCACAGGAATTGATCTTTCCAGGCTTTGTCTCATAGAAATAAAATGTAACATTCACCCAAACGTCAAAACACAGAGGATTATAGCAACATTATTTCCTCTAGTCAAAGAAAAGGAAATCAATTCAGGCTTTCTTCAAGTGAATGGGAAACGAATTGTGCTACATTCTCTAATAACAGAACCAAAAGGCAACTCGAGTTAATGCAATAAAAAATTAAGGCATACAATAACTGGGAATAATCTACCATAGATTTGATGGCAATCATGTTTGTTTATTGCATGATCTAAAAGTCGGAGAAAAAAATGTGTTGGTTGCCAGGATAAAACAGGTTTTGGATTTGAAAAAGAGAAGTGGTGGGTTTAATTATAAAAGGGAAACATGAGACAATTATTTTTGGTAAAGAAACGTATCTGTAAATACTGGAAACTAATATAGATTTGATAAAATTATGTTGGACTTAATATGTGCACAAAATAATTAACTGGTCTGCATAAGGTACTTGAGACATATTAAAGTCCTATTTGTGATGTCATACTAGAAATGTTTAATAAGTTGGAAAAAGTATTCAAAGGATTTATCTATGTTCTTATATGATCATAAATATCCATTCTAACCTCGATAGAATTTAATATCTAGAAAACAGAAGTCAATATTGAATGTTTACATTGAAAAATAATGTGGGTCCAAGCTTGAGATGAAATATACCTTGCTAATTAAAAAGCTGAGATTTAGAAGACTGATATGAGGGCCATTTCTGATAAACACAAATTTGTGAGGAACTACAAAAACAAAGAAAGCTAGATATAACGAAATTTCCAGATATCTCACATTTGTGGAACCCATAGGTAAGCGATCATTACTCAAGGGTGGCTTGGCCTGAAAAATAATCTAAGGTGGTTAGAGCCTTAGCAACAAAAATAAGTCTGTAGCATTCTTCCCTATTATAATTAAACCCACTACTTCTATTTGTCCCAACTTGTTAAAACAGGAGTGGTTATAAACAAAAGCACTGGTCTGAAGCCTCAATATAAGGACCTCAGTCTCTGTTGGCCAAAGAGTCTCTAACATGAGGTTTTATTTAAATTAACAAGCATTATTTTAGATTTTGCATAGTGGGATGGTGCATAGTCACAGGCAAGGTCTGCTAAGTCAGGTAATCCAATCTACTCTTTCACAGGTTACCTAACAGCCAGGTTTCAATAAAAATGACTACAATGAGATTGTACAAATGAGACTGTCACGTTTCCCTTTCATGAATCAAAATTCTGTCAAATGATTTCTGTCTTCCAGATGTTTACATATTTCTCATGATCTTTTCTAATATTTTGTATTCATTATTGATGTTCATATTACACTTTGTTTTTGTCTTGTGTGTATATGCCATTTTTAGGGCTGGAACTCAATGTTTTATGGTCTTCCTTGAATTTATATGGTCTTCCTTGAATTTATACTGACTTCAAATATAGTGAAAGCAGGGGTTATAATGTGGAGGAGGGACATACAAAGCAACAAAGAGATAATCTTATAAATGCGTTAGAAACAAATGCTTGAAAGAAAAAAACATTAAAATACATATCTAAGGGTTCATTTTCCTAATAACACATTATCTGACCTTTTCCACTTGACTCATACACATGCTAGATATTGCAAATAAGGCAAACCATGGGACCTATGTTTCTTTGGGCCTGGCTTACTTCACTTAATATAATTTTTTCCAAGTTTATCCATTTTCTAACAAATGGGGCAATGTCATTCTTTCTGATAGAGGCATAGAATTCCATTGTGTATATTTACCACATTTTTTTGATCCATTCATCTAATGACAGGCATCTGGGCTTGTTCCATATCTTAGCTATGGTAAATAATGCTGCAATAAACATAGTTGTGCTGGCAGCTTTAGTGTGGTCTTGTTTGTAAACATTTGGGTAAATGCCCAAAAGTGGGATTGGTGGGTCATAGGGGAGCTCCATGTGAATTCTTTTGAGGAACCTCCATACTGCTTTCCAAAGTGGTTGAACAATCTTACATTCCCACCAACAATGAAGTAAGGTTCCCTTCTGTCCACATCCCCTCCAGCATCTGTTGTTGTTAGAGTTCTTGATTTTAGCTGTTCTAACTGGAGTGAGGTGGTATCTCAATGTTGTTTTGATTTGCATTTCTTTTATGGCTAGGGAGGTTGAGCATTTCTTCATGTGTCTAGTGGCCATCATTCTTTCTTCTTCAGAGAAGTTTCTCTTTAAGTCATTAGCCCACTTATTTATTGGGCAGTTGTTTCTTTGAGGATTTGTTTTTGGGGGATTTAATTTTTTGTGTTCCAATATATTTTAGATATGAGACCCTTGTCTGTTGAATGGCTAGTGAAGATCTTCTCCCAATCCGTGGGCTTTCTATTGATCTTGCTAGCTATGTCCTTTGCCATGCAGAAGCTCTGCAACTTCATGCAATCCCATTTGTCCAACCTTTCTTTGATTTGTTGTGTTTCCGGGTCTCTATTCAGAAAATTTCGGCCTGAGCCAAGGAGACCTAGGGTTTCTCTTATTCCATCCTGTAATATTTTCAGAGTGTCTTCTTTGACTTCGAGTTCTTCAATCCATTTGGAGTTGAAAAATCCTCTATTAATGTTTTACATATCTTGACTAGGATGATTCATGTTGGAGGAGAGGAAAGATATGAAAAAGTTCAAGATTGTTTGACTATTCCCCAACGACATTCTTATTTATCAGCTATAGCAACACAAGTAGCCTTGGTTACTCTTAGAATCATGCCTGTTTACATTTAGAAGCATTATTTTTTACTGGGTTATAAGTTGCAAACCCTTGAGTATTAATAAAAAGTCATTTCCTAAGAGAGGAAAATTGCTGTGAAAACAAACATAAAATATCAAAGACTTAGTATAGTGGAAACTATTTTGTAGCTATATCACATGCTGTAGGTGTAGATTTTGTTTCCCATGGTTCCAGGGGACCCATTTTTGTTATCTTCTTTGTCACTGTCTAGTTATCCTATATCATCTTATACCATCCTGGGATTGCTGTATTTTTTCTGGATTCTCTAATTTCTGTTGGAAAGTTAGGAAGGATGGAAAAATTGAGTTTCTGTTTCTGTTTTACTTTATTTTATAATACTTTAGAAACTGTAACTCAAAATGACATAATCTTTATAATATTAGGAGACAGATTTCATTTCCATATTCTTACCCTAGCCTTATACATAACTTTAGTACTTTGATCCCCAAACATGAAAATAAAGTTAGGGAGTTCCTTATTTAAATATTATTTATAATTTGAAGACTTCATTAATGCAAGGCCCTTAGGAATATATCCTTCATACATGTGTACAAACCCAGTGGCAAATTTTTCTTATTCTCAGAAACTAGGACATGTGATGTCTCTATAGTTGCATCAGGAAAAGGCTGTACCTGAGTTAGTTTACTAAACCAAATCTGCTGTAACAAATTTCTACAAATTAATTGGCGTGAATAATCCGTATTTATCATTTTAAAGTTCTAAAGGACAGAAATCTAAAAGAAGTCTCACCACATTAAAATCAAGCCACCTACAGGGCTAAAAGATTTTTTAGATAATTCTAGTGGAAAGGCATTTACAACCTGTTCCGCTTTTCAGAAATTCAGAATCTGGGTTGTCTTTTCCTTTATCTTCTAATGTAGCATCTTTATATCTTTCTGATGGATCTTATCTGATCATTACCCCTTTGAACTACAGCTGGGATTTTAAGTACCCATTTGAGTTATACTTCCCCCATCTGGTAATTATTCAAATTCGTGTGCCTTAGGTAATGAGAGATGAATATTTTACAAATGTATATATATATATATGTATATATATATATATATATATATATATATATATATATATATATAATAGTGCATATCTACATTTGAGGGATTAGACATTTGGGGGATGAGAGACATTATTGGAAAGTATTTTACTGCCAACCACAATGAGTGTCTAGCACTTTTTTCTACTATAACTTGTTATCCGTTCATTAATTTTGAACAACCTACTTCTTCAATGAATTATAACTAGAAAATGTTAGTTCCTGAAAGCAATTAATCCTGATTAAAACATTGTCCTGTACTAGAAATCCTAAATGCAAGAGAGCAGCTCCTGAAACAGTTCTGGCACTATCACATTTTATACATTCTGCTACAATCTTCTCTTTTCAAGAGGAGTTGATTGTTATTATTTTGGAATTATGGTTAATATTTATTTGACTGCTATTTTTAACGAATGCACCACCCAATACTGGCTCTCTTTTTGTAACGTTTTGTGTCTAATCTATTTCTGAAACACAGCTATCTGAATTACATGAACTGCTTATTGAAGTTGAATCAGTGTGGAGAGGAAAAGAAAATAGATGTCTCTGTGGGTATGTCACATTAAAAATGTACCTACAAGCTATTTACCTTAAAGTCATCTATTTTTCAATATGTTTAGATTCTGATAGAATTTAGCCGCTCAACTCACACAGTGTTAATGCAGTTTTATTTCATGCCTCTCAAAAGCAAACCACAAATTACTGTTTATTTAAATTGTATTTTTTTAGTTTTAAAATTTTTCTTTAACAAACTATATTTTAAAAAAGTTAGCCAAGGCAAATGGTTTATTAGATATTTAGAGTCATGTTCAGACACTATGGTGGAAGCCAGAAAGAGAAAAAAATCATATTTTTTTTCTTCCTTGAGGCAGTCTTATTTATTCATCTAATTCTGAAAGAATGAAATTCTTGATTTGAAGCCTTTTGCTTGATATCCACAGCGTGTCATTCTTCCTTTGTTGATAGAAAAATTTGGAAAAAGGATGAGAATTCACACTAGAAAAATGGGAAGAGGAAAAGAGAAATAGAAATCTAGATATTTTGATCTTCCTCATCTCAATCACAAGGTCTGGATATTGATTATGGATATTAGATACAATGGTCTAGAGTGGCTAACCCCATCTATAGAAAGAATATAACCTCATTAGTGATCATATGGAGAATCCTTATTTATAAAAAAAATGTAATAATTTCCAACAGGAAATGTTATATATTTGCTTAGTTCTTGTTTAGTATTTGTTAAATTCTGATGTGCTATAGTCAACTATCATAAAGGTATACAACAATGGTAAGAAACTAACAACTAACTAACAGCTTAATTCTGCCTGCATTATATATATGAGGCTGTATTTGAGTTTTGCCTCAATTTCACATGCTATATTCTTCCAGTATATAAGTTGAAAAAAGACTCCTTCTGAAAATATGTTATTTTTATAGCTAAGGGAAAACAAGTCAGCTATTAAACACAGACAATGAGACAGAAATCTTCCCCTAGAAATAATCTTTCACCACTTCTGTTTCATTTTTGTAAATTGAAGTAAGTCACATGGCCCATCTTGACAATGCAGAGTAGAGGTAAATCTTACCTACAGGAAGCTGATGCAGGACATACAGTAAAATTCCCAGATATGCAACACTTGAGATAAAGAGGAAAAAAAATAGAACTACAGTACAATCAATCATACTTGCTATCACATGTCTCTGCAGGAAGGAAACTATTATGTTCCTGTCTTTCTGAAATTACTGTGATCTTCAAATCAAGTATTTTATGCTTGAATGTTACAGGAATTAGAGAACATTTTGATCCTGAGACAGCATAAAATCTCAAAGAAAGCTGGAGTAAGCATTTCAATTCTACATTTTGTTCTCCAAGAAAAGAAACCATTTTATAGACAATACTTAATATTTTCTTACCTAGTATCTTTTTTTTCCAGAAATGGATTTGGTTAATATATGTGATTATCCACCAGAATAAATGTCATCATTTATCTGCATCTTGTACAGACAGAATAGTCAATTAGAAGTAAGTGGGAGTTTATCAGTAGCACTTTTTAAAAATGCAAAAAATGTGGACAGGGAGCCAATATACATATTTTTCCACCACCATACTCCACATCCTCCTTCCTTCCTAGAAAACACACCCTATCAATAAAAACACTTAGATATTTGGCTCGTGACCTTGAAAGTGGAAACAGAATATTAGGGATGTCGGAGATGGTCAATAATGTTTTACATAATAATGTCACATGCAACAGCCTTATGAGTCCAGCAGGCCTTAACACTGTACTTCCTTAGTGATGTGATAGGAATGTCAGCTTTACTGGACTTAGTATTGTTTTCCACTTCCTTTTCTACCACCTGGCCTAAACTATAATACATAGTAATGGAATGAAAAAGTAATGCCATCTTAACCAAGTCCCATTGCGAAATGAGATGTATAAGACGTTATGTTGAAAAACGAACTTTACAACTTTGGCGGGGGAGGGATGGGGAATCAGTGGGCAGGGATGGTAAGGGGAAGGAGGAGGCAACAATGCTTGCTAAGAAATGTACTCTTTACCTTGCTCATGTAATTGTAACCCCTCTGTACGATATTTTCACAAAAAGAAAACGTATAAATATAAAAAGTAAGAAAGTTATTTAGGGCTTTGGGAATGTGGCTAAATGGAACAGTTATTGCTTTCCATGAATCAAACCCTAGGTTCAATTCCTCAGTCCCACATAAATAGAAAAAAAAAACTGAAATTTGAGCTGTGCCTCAAGAGGTGAAGTGTTAGCCTTCAGCCAAAAAAAAAAAAAAAAAAAAAGCTCAGGAACAGTTCCCTGCACCTGAGTTCAAGCCCCAAGACTGGCAAAAAAGTCATTTAGCTAGTAAATGCGAAATAAATAACCCATACTTGGAATATACAATTGCTCATTCCAACTGATACCTAGCAATAGTCTGTAATTAATTTATTTTACCTATATTAGAATAGTATTTTTTAAAGGGCAGGGAAGGTGCCTCAGTAGTAGAGAGCTTGCCTTGCACACATGAGGCCCTGGGTTTGATTCCTCAGCACCACATAAGCAAAAAGAAAACAGTCGGAAGTGTCGCTGTGGCAAAAATGGTAGAGTGCTAGCCGTGAGCTGAAGAACTGAGAGACAGCGCCCAGGCCCAGATTTGAGGCCACACGACTGGACCCCAAAAAAAACAAAACCAAAAAAACAAAAAATGTTCTGTTAATAGGTCATGGCAATTAATGCCAAGAATGTGATTAGATATCAGGTGAAGATTAATCCTGGAAATTCAAAGATTTCCGGATTTTGAGTGGTCACTGCTAATCACAATGAGAAGGGTAGTCTATGTGAGATTTGGAAAACTTTTTGGTAAGTCACGGCATCAAAAAGGCATAGGATAATTAATAGCTTTGACAGAAGAGAAGGAATAACTCCCTATGGAGTGAATAAATGATAGGAATAACTAAGTTATACCACAAACTGTTCTAGGGAACCATTTTTGGTTATTGAAGAACTAGTTATCAACTACGCTTATTTCTTATTGCCTTTAGCATTCTAGTCACTTACGCTAGTTCTTAATCTCTGTGTGATGAATTGTATATCCTTCTATGCTATTCTTTCATACCTTACTTCCTTTGCTTTCTAAAAATATTAGTCTTTTATATTTCTCTATGAACAATTTCTGATACTAAGTCCACATAAACAGACAGCAGTGGATGCTAATGTAAGAGTCCCAAAACACATGAATCATTAATGTAACAACATGGAAAAGGAGGATATATTTATTGCTACCTCAATTTTTCTGTAAAGCTGCAATGTCATTATTGATTGAAATATCCATTCTTTGTCTACATAGTATCATTGAGTGCACATCAATGAAAATACAAGCCGGACGCTGGTGGCTCACAACTGTAATCCTAGCTACTCAGGAAGATGAGACTAGAGGATTGTGGTTCAAAGACAGCCTGGTCAGGAAAGTCCATGAGACCCTTATCTTTAATTAACCACTAGAAATCCCGAATTGGTGCTGTACCTAAAGTGGCAGAGCGCTCAACTTGAGCTGAAGAGCTGAGGGACAGAGCCCAGGATCAGAGTTAAAGCCCCATGACCAACAAAAAACTGCAAAAAGACTTTGAGTATCCCCAAAAGGAACAACGAAGTCAATAGTAATCTTCCCAAACAGAAAAAATAATTACAAACTGATTCAGTACACCTACTTTTGCTGAGTTATTTAAGTTATGGCTTCTTTGCTGGACATATTATCTTCTTTTAAAAATTGTCAAATATTAGCTTTATTATAAACTTAATCTAATATTTCTTGTTTCAAAAGAGAAGGCCATACAGTTGATGTCATTTGGCTTTCTTACTGTCTCAGTTCAAAGTCAACCCAGGCAGGAGAGTCTGTCAAACTCTTATCTGTAATTAAACACTAAAAAATCCAGAAGTGGAGTTTTGGCTCAAACAGTAGAGTACTAGGTTAGGGAACAGATGTACAGGAAATACAACTGTACAGGGACAGTGTCCACCCTCTGTATTCAAGGCC
The DNA here is from genome assembly GCF_024711535.1 of Dipodomys merriami. Lineage (NCBI taxonomy): Eukaryota > Metazoa > Chordata > Mammalia > Rodentia > Heteromyidae > Dipodomys > Dipodomys merriami. The sequence goes on from NW_027204226.1 coordinate 239,967, forward strand.
CAGAACCAGCACAAACTAAACAAACAAACAAGAAAATGAAAAAACCCACATATATCTTTGGACCATCCTTATAGCACTGGTTTGAGAAGAAGCTCCTTTTGCTGATCATGCTCACTGGATCCCGATTTTTGGAACCCTTATTACTATGGAGCACTCAGGACCAGACTAAAGAAATGGATAACTGACTCCTGCAATAGGAGAATCATCTGAGGAGAGGAATATCCATGCATAGGACACTTTAAAACCTGCATGTCTTTCTTTCTTTGCCGTAGGACTCTTTTAAAATAAAGTTATTTTCTTTTATTCTATGCTTGCCTTCAAATGGCATATTGTTTCCTTTTGTTATACTCTCAACTGGAAGTTTACAGACAAGTTTATATGAGTAAAGGACACACTACAAAAGATCAGGGACAGAATTTCCTTCAGGCCTTGGATTATTTTCTTGTATAGTAAAAAAGGACAGCACAAATTAACTTGAACTTTGTCATTTCTCTATGTTCAATTCCTCTCTTAGGATCAGTTTCCACTTGCAGTAACAGTTCCTTCCACTTACTTCCAGTAACAATCTATGATGGTGCCCCATCTAAAATGAATATTTTCTGGCTTCATTGAAATAGCACAAGCACATCTTTGGACATGAGGTAATGTGTTTCAGAGATAACTTCGTAATGAGAAAATATGTAATTTAAATGTTTTATAAAACATTATCCATGTACACATGGCCATATAAGATGATGTTAAGTGAAATGTACCCCAAGATAGGGACACAACTTGCTTTTTCTTTCTTGCTATTGTTGTTAATGTATCTAACATGTACTATGTGATTTTTTTCTTCCTCCATGGTATAACCCCTGTTTTCACTATATTTGATGTCGGCGACCTGCATCTTGCATATACATTTTTCTAATGTGGGGAGGGGAAGGGAAATAACAAAAATCTGAAAAAAGAATACAGTATGACCCATTGAAACAATGAGTTGTACAAGGAACTATGTAGAAAATGAACTTTACAACTTGAGCAGGGGAGAAGGAAGTTGGGGCGGTGGGGAGGAAAGGGATGGAAGGTGAAAAACAAAAGAGGAGGTAACAGAGCTTAATAGATAATATACTCATTTACTTACTTATGTAACTCTAACCCCTGTTTACACCATTTTATAATAAAAAACACGAAAAAAACATCGTGGAGTAGTTTAAGTTCAAATTTCCTGTGTGCACTGTAATTAAGACCAATTTTACCTGGGAAGAAGGTTCTCAGAAACATATATTTGTGAGTGTGTGTGTTCTGCATTATTTCCCAAGTGTACATAAGTTAACATTAGGAGAAACAATAGGAATAATAGAAAAAAAGGAGTTTTGTGCTTAAGTATAATGGTTGAATACACTACAGAAGACTCTGCAAATAACAAAACTTTGAAACAATAAAGCCATTCCAGTATGTAGATCTATGGGATATAAAGAGCATTACTACTAATTGGAACATGAATGATGAGGCCACTCTTGTTTTCTACTAAATCTAAATCATGTTAGCTAATCATACAAATTTGTAAAAAATAGAAGGGAAGAATTATTCTTGTTCCAAAGAAGTCAGATATAAGAGCATGGACTTAACTGGAAAAAAGGCTAAGTTGAGAGAGCAGGAAATATACTAGCAATGAACTGGGGGATAAGATCACATTTCTTTTTCTTTATTTCTTTTATGTTTCCGGGTCTTGAATTCTGGGCCTGGGTGATGTCCCTCCACTCTTCAATTCATGGCTAGAGCTCTACCACTTGAGCCACAGTGTCAATTCCTTTTTCTGGTGGTTAATTGGAGATAAGTGCCTCAGAAAACTTTCCTACTTGTGCTGCATTTGAACTGCAATCCTCAGATCTCAGCCTCTTGAGAGAATTATAGGCTTGAGCCACCAGTACCCGACTCAAGATCACATTTCTAGGAGTGTACACTCAGGATAGGTAATGTGTATGTTCATCTATCTTTGTATGAATTCTTGAGTTAAAAATCTGGGCTACAGCTTAGACTTTACATTAACAAAAGTATTTCTAGTTTAAAACTTGATACTCATGGAAAAAATAAAAACTAAGAATGTAAAAGAGTCAGGGAAATTCAATTTGCATCCAGCCTGGGCAGAATGGCCTTTGCAACAATACCTATAATTAACCAGCCAAAAGCTGCATTGGAAGAATGGCTCAAGTGATGTAATACTAGTTATGAGCAAGATTTCTGAATAAGAGCTTGAGATTTTTGCATACATACATACAAACATTCACATACACACAGAAGCACTTATATGAGCAAACACACATATGAAACAACTCTCAGAATGTGTAGAAATGTTAGAAAATAATAGAAAATATGTCCTGAGTAAGACTAAAATGAAGTCATAATTTTTAATATTAGAAAGTCCTCAAGTGAACTTAACCCCCAAAAGCTTGAGAATGTTATATAGGTAGGGACAAAAGATAGTAAGAGAGTCAAGTAATCATTACTAAAGGGATCGGATCCATGGAGGAATGAATCAGAGACCCCTGCAGGTGCATCTGAAAATGTTCATATCCTATGTCAAATTTTAGGACATCTTTGAAAATTGTACATCAAAAGTTTGAGCAGTCAGTCTAGATTATAAGATCATTGGAGAAGTTCACAATTACTATTATGTTTCTAGATTAAATAAACCAACAACCTATGGCAGGGCAATGTGATACAAACCTGAAATTCTAGCACTCAGATTAAGACAGGAGATTAGAGAGTGGATTGCATAGTGATACTTTCCTTGGGCTAGGTACTATAATTTTGCTCAATAAAACAAACCAAAGGACAAGAAAGGAATTCACAGTTGGAAGTTTGGGATAATTTTGAGAAGTTTTGAGCAGTCATTTCCTATTTAAATGCAACTCATATATCATCCTCAGTCATGTTTTACATGCTCTCTTCATTACAGAATATTCCTAGATGCAAATAGCTCATGACTCTGAACCAAAAATTTGAAAAAGTAAGCATCATTCTGTTGGATTCCAAAGAAATGATGAAGGATTACAAAAGCTTAAGCCTGGAGAAATAGAAAAGATATATAATTTAGTACATTGTAGACCTGGCTAAATGAGAATTTAGATTCAAAATAAATATTTTGTTTGTAATTTTATATTCTACAGAATATTACAAAATTCTTTTTAAGTAGAAGTTTTAATTTACAAATTCACAAATGATTCTGGCATTCTATTTGTCTAGAATATTCTTTCAAGAGAGTTATAATTAGGATTTAGTTAATAGATAATTCCAACAGTTCATGTATAACGTGATAATATGAATAATCTAGAAAGAGTTGCCAACAAATGGGTGATAGTAATTTATAAATTTAGAAAAAGAGCAATATTTTGAGATTTTGGTGTAACATGGTATGAAGAGAGTTATTGTGAGACATCTTTTTTCTTCTACCTATACATAACACAGGAAGAAATTTCTTTTTTTTTATTGTGAAAATACTGTACAGAGGGGTTACAATTACATGGGCAAGATCATGAGTACATTTCTTATCAAGCATTGCAGCCTCCTCCTTTGTTTACCCTTCACATCCCTTCTCAGCCTCCCCCAACCTCCCCAAGCAGTCCTCCTTCTCCCCCCACCCACACCAAAGTTGTAAACTTCATAGAAATTTTCTCGATTACGTACCTCTGTATACAATGAGAAATATGCTAGGTTTCGGGTTTTTTTTTTCATTTTGTTTTTGTTATTTTGTTTGACCTACGGCTTGACCTCTGGGGCTGGGCACTGTCCCTGAGCCTGTTTTTGGTCAAGATTACTGATCTACCACTTGAACTTCAGTGCCACTTTTGTCTGTCTTTTCCTGAGCAGTTTATTAGAAAAAAGAATCTAAGAAACCTTCCTGCCTGGGTGTGCTTTGAACCATAATATTCAGATCTTAGCCTCCTGAATATCTATTATAGATAAAAGATAAGTATAAAGAATATTTGCAACTTTTCTGATCTCAAGAATACCACTATGGGAAAATGATGCAGCAAAGTTTAGTGCAGTGTTCTTAGAACAATAGAACGGGCATTACATTAGTAGAAGTGTAGAATTTTTTCACAATAGTGTTAAGATAGTCATGCTGTGAATTTAGGGAATTTTAAGGTGCAACTTACAAGTTGGAAAATGTTGGGCTAGAATGACTTCAATGCATAAAATGTTGGGATTGATTGTCATAGAAATAATAGCTTACTCTGATGAACAAATGTTTACTCTAGTGTAATTAATTATATAGATTCTTCATAGTTTTATCTTCTATCAGAATGTGGCTAGTTTTTCTATTGACTTTTAATTATGTAACACCGCATTAGAAACTGCATCTATTGCAGAATTAAATAAAATGCATACAGGCACTGTTTTAAATATCTCTGGTATGGCATGTTCAGAATTTGAAAATGAGTAGTTAGCAGTCATACGAATTTTAAAGAACACATATATTCTCTCCTGTTAACAAAAATTCAGTTTTAAAAGTTAGGAGTTTCCAGAGAATTGAACTATTTTCTATTTAGTATGAGACGATACTAAAATAATTTTTTTTTCAAAATAATGGCAAGTATATTCTGAAAATTTTGTATAGTTTGATAACATTCCAGTTGATGACCCTCTGATAAAGAAAGGGGCAATTAATTCAAATTAGAAGCCAAATATTGTTCATTTTAAAGGTAATACACATAGAATAATATTTACTATACCAATACAGTGAAATTATATTTTATGTAGCTTATTATTATATTTAATTTTATTGTCAATTTAATATATAGAAGGGGTTTCAGTAATTGTAGTGAATACATAACATGTCGAACTTTTTACCCCCTCCCTCATTTTTCTCACACTTTTCATTCACAACACCCCTCACAAGTTGTAGTGTAAATTTCCAACATGTTGTCTTGTGAGTATTGCTATTGCATTGGTTTGCCCTTTATCCGTTGTGTCGCCATTTTGTTGTTCCTCTTTCCTTGCTAAATTAAGATAAGTATGTATATAATACAAAGGATACTGAAATCATATGCAGGGGAATAAAGCACAGAGGAAAATACAAAAGAAAAAAGAAATCACAAAGTACATTAAAAATAACAACCACAAAGGAAAACCTCTGTTTCAATGTCTAGGAGTTCATTTTACTCAGCATCCACTTATAGGGTCATAAATACATAGCTCTTGAGCCATTCTGTTCATCTGCTAGGACCATCCTAGACATTCCCTACTTATTACACATGAGGGAAACCATGGAATCTGTTTTTTTGTGTCTTGCTTATTTTACTTAGTAGAATTTTTTCAAGTGTTTCCATTTCCTTATGAATTGGAAGCATAAAATTCCACCTTGTGCGTGCGTGTGTGTGTGTGTGTGTGTGTGTGTGTGTGTGTGTGTGTGTGATATCGATTTCATCGATTTTATTGATTCGTTCATCTTCTGAGTGGCATATTGGTTTAAAACATGATTTCATTTAAGTATCATTTAGAGTCATTCAAAAATGACAGATGCCACCTCCCCAGATATACTAAAATCATAATTTCTAAGTAAGATAGTATTTTATGTTGGTACAAGTGTTGAGATACTTGGATGAGTCTTATGTATATTTTGCACTGAATTAGGCAGGAAGATATCCTATAGGATAAAAATGGTAGTGACAAAATATTCCCTTGAGAAAGATTTAGGATGCTGCCAGAAGTATGAAGAAATTCACATAATTTTGAAGAATTTAGAAATGCAAGCTCAAGTATGTCTCTTTAAATAAAAATTATGCAAGCGGACGGGCAAAAGAAGGGGAAGACAAGAAATAACTGAGAGCAGAGCAGTGTCCCAAGTTAGAGTATAAAAAGATATAATCTACAACTTCCAAGTTAAAAGACAGAACAATATGATACATCCCGCTTAATTTAGGAACATGCAATATATTTACTTGGCTTTTCCCTACTTTAATGCTCCAAAAACAAATGAAGATTTATAAGAAAAATTATATGATTTCCATTACTTCAACCTGAACACTAACTGTGATGAGCTCTCTTTTTCTCACGTTGCACTTGGAAAATAGTCCCTAATTTGATGATGTTGTGGCTGATTACAGTCGGAGTTAGGGGCTTCTACTTGTACCATTATGCCAGAGTAGTTTAAAGCAGTTTTCTCCAAGATAGTAAACTACATTCTCTGAAGCAGTACTTTGAACATATCCTCACACCTGAGCACATAATTTGAAATTATACTTCAGCATTCCCTTGGCACATTCTACTTTGTGACTTTGTCTTCTTTGCACATTCTTTTTGAGATCATGGTTGCTCTATTTCCATTTCATCTTTACAAACTGCTAAAACATTGTTCAACTACCAGTTCTTGTTTGCACACGCCCAGTTTATTTATCAAGGTACTTTGTCCATGTTAAACAATAGGGTAGTACTCACTCTCTGAGGAGAAAATTTCCACAGTATAACCCTATGCCCACATTCGAGAATGTAGAATTTAAAGCATTATGAGACAAACAGTGATATTGGAATTGAAAGGCTCCTTAGGGGCATTTTCTTGGAGCTCATTAGTTTTACCAGGAGAAATATAAATATCCACAAATTATGGAGCTAATTAGTAAGTATCTGAATTAACACTAGATCCTAGATGTTGTGTTGGTACAAGTCAAAATTGTATTATTGTTACATCAGAATCCTTCTTCACTTGCCAATGTGTATGAAAAAATAAAAGAATGGCATTAACACAAAATGTCTAATCTTTTTAGGCATTTAATCCTAGTGGTGAGGGTAATGTCTGAACACTTCCATTTGATAAAACTTGAAGGTTATAAGAGCACTTCCTACATATAAGAATTTGTGGCAGGTTGATTGACAGAGTTATTACAGCATGGAGATATTCCTAACAAAAATTAGATTTAAATAGAGTATATGGCAGTTATGATTTGTCAATGGCTATTGAGGCATTTTTTATTCTAAAGAAGAATCAATTCGAGGAGTCTTCAGTCACATCAGTAAAGCTGTATGTTCAACCTAACACTTGGTGCTATTGTCCTACATTTATAATGATTAGGCTGATAAGATATCCAAACCTATCTAAAGACATTTCAATAAAATCCCAAACTAGTGTGGATACATGGGTCACTCCTTGGAACTGTAGCACAAATTAGGCTGGTTTGTGGTGTAGTTCAATCTATAAACTCCTGGCTAAAAAAGTCTTCAAAAAATATTCACAGAATACCTCTAAGTAGTTAATGAGAGTACATCTGTATAATTCTTCTAAGGTCAGAATAAAAGCCTTTGTTTCCTACATTTAAAATCAACAGGATCTGTTGAATTCATGGATCCAGAATTTCATGACTTTACATTCATATCTCAAAATTTTATCAATATGACTTTCACCAAAACACTGGTTTTTTTGAACTTGTCTATGTCGTTTACTTTTCAAATCCAAATAGCATATTTCCTTCAATACCTTCCTGCAAATTCTTTCCTTCCTTTACATCTGTAAATCTGTGTTTATTACTTTTTTGTTTCCTTATTTATCTTTCTTCTAATCTTGTCCACACTGTTGCTCACATTGCTCGCACATTTGTCAGAATTTTCCTTTTCCTCTTCCCTTTAATAATACCCCTGATTTTTATCATTTTTTCATATTTATGGTCATTGATATTTTGATGATATCTAAACAGACCTATCTTTGCATCTGTGTAACATAAACTTTAGAATTTTCTGAGAGTTTTTTCCTCTAAATCCATCATTTCCACTTGTAGTCCTTATCACCAAGAATATAACTAACACAAATGCTAGCCAGAGATGTGGATGCACTTTAGATTTCTTCTTACCCTTCTACTCCCTGCCATTAGATAAGATGAATGATCAAGATTTTCTGTTTCTGTCACTAATACAATTTCTATGTACTCCCTTTTATGCGCCTGACACCAGCCTGTTTCAAATACTCATCACTGATCCTCTAGTCCTAAAACAACCGTTTACAAAGTATGATTTTTCCACATAGTCTTTTCATATTGGTCCTCTCCATCACCGAGTTACTCTCCTTGTAAGCGCACAGAGTTAAGAGCTCATATACAAATTCGAGTATCATTATTTACTCACTATATTGACTGTTGGCCTTACATTTCTCATCTGTGAATGGAGGTAATTTACCAGAAATATTGAAGAATATATTTGTTGACTTCTGGAGCAAGAAAAAAGATAAGTGAAGAGTCCTTACGTTTTCCACCTTAGCTTATAAATAAAGAGTCAAATTCAATTTGTTGGTATAAATTCACAAATAGTGTCATGCAGAAATAAAAATAAATTTTAACTACTGTTTCTATGGCCTGTGTCCTTTTATGGTAACTAGAGATATGTAAGTAGTATTATGTAAATTGGGTCATGTGTTTACAGCTGTACTGAAGAACATACTCTTAATATATCATTGGAAACATTGGTTTGAATACTATCTATATGAGAATGTTATTTGAACTAATCACACTTAGTTGAAAACTATAGCTTAGTCCATCAAAATGTGGAAATAAACGATTTTATTTATTAGAAAAAAATACCACCAAGAAAAGTGAGTACACATTAGAGAAACTGCAGGAATAACGTTAGTATTTTTTACTGTCTGTACCTGTTTATGTGATTTTATTTATTGATATTGAAACTCTCCTCTTGTCATTCTTATTGTATGTAATCCAACACTGTTTATAACTGGACAGCGCCCAGGCCCAGAGTTCAGGCCCTATGACCGGACCCCCCCCCAAAAAAAAAGTGTTATCCTGCAAAGAAACAAAGATATGGAGGTTTAAAGTGTCTTATGGATGGATGTTTCACTCCTGAGGTGATTCTCTTGTTGCAGGAGTCAGTTATCAATTCTTTTAGTCTGGTCCTGAGTTTTCAATAGCAAGAAGGATTTCAAAAAAGCAGGATCCAGTGAGTATGAGCAGCAAAAGGAGCCTCTCCACAGACCAGTTCTCCTTCAAAGAGGGTCCCAAAGAAATACTTGGGGTTTGTTTTGTTTGCTTGTTTGTTTAGTTTGTGCTGGTTCTAGGGTTTGAACTCAGAGGGTGCACCCTATCTCTCTACCGTTATTTTTCCTGCCCACCTGCCTCCAAAGGTAGTATTCTACTGCTTGAGCCAGAACTCCACTTCTAGCTTTTTCGTTGTTTAATTACAGTTAAGAGTTTGACAGACTCTGCCTCCTGAGTTGACTTTGAACTAAGATAGTAAGAAAGCTAAGTGACATCAACTGTATGGACTTCTCTTTCGAACTAAGAAATATTAGATGAAGATTATTATTAAGTTAATATTTGACAATTTTTAAAAGAAGAGAATATGTTCAGCAAAGAAGACATAACTTAAGTAACTCAGCAAAAGTAGGTGCACTGAATCATTTTGGAATTACTATCTCTGCTTGGGAAGATTACTATTTACTTCATCATTCCTTTTGGGGAAAGTTAAAGTCATATTTGCACTTTTGTTAGTTGTGGGGCTTGAACTCTGATCCTGGGCACTGTCCCTCAGATCTTCAACTCAAGTTGAGCACTCTACCACTTTAGCTACAGCATCACTTCTGGGTTTCTGGTGGTTTAATGAAGTAAGGATTTCATGGACGCTCCTGACTAGGCTGGTTTTAACCACAATCCTCTGGTCTCAACCTCCTGAATAGCTAGGATTACAAGCATGAGCCACCAGCACCTGGCTCATATTTGTGTTTAGTGCAGTTAATGACACTAGACAAAATACAAAATTCAAACAATAGAAATCTGAACCAAATTATGTGACATTGCCGCTTTTCAGATTAATTGAGGTAGCAATAAATATGTCCTACTTTTCCATGCTGTTACATTAATGACTCATGAGCTATGGAACCCTTACATTAGCATCCTCTTCCATCTGTGTAGGTGTATTCAGTATCAGGAAATGTTCATATAGAAATACGAACGAGGTTTTTAGACAGCAAAGGATATAAGGTATGAAAGAACAGCATAGAAGGAGATACATTTATCACACAGAGATTAAGAACTAGCCTAAGAGATTTAGAATGCTAAAGGCAATGAGGAATAAGCGTAGTTGATAACTAGTTCTTCAATAACCAACAATGATTCCCTAGAATGGTTTCTGCTATACCATAGTTACTATCATTTATTCCTTCCATCTGGAGTTGTTCCTTCTCTTCTGTCACAACTATTAATTAGCCTCTGCCTTTTTGGTGCCATGACTGTCCAAAAAGTTTTCCAAATCTCACTTAGATTACCCTTCCCATTGTGATTAGCAGTGATCACTCAAAAGCCTGGAATCTTTGAATTTCCAGAGTTAATCTTCACCTGACATCTAAGCACATTCTTGGCATTAATTGCCATGACCTTATGAAGAAAACTTTTTTTCCACACAGTATCCTAATATAGGTAAAGTACATGAATTAGGGACTATTGTCAGGTATCAGTATGGAAGGAGTAATTATATGTTCCAAGTATAGGTTCTTTATTTTGCATTTACTAGGTAAATTTTTGTTGTTGTTGTTGTTTTGCCAGTCCTGGGGCTTAAACTTAGGGATAGGGAATTATTCCTCAGATTTTTTTTTCTCAAGGCTAACCCTCTACCACTTGATGCACAGCACCATTTCCAGTGTTTCTTTTTCTGTTTATGTGGTACTGAGGAATTGAACCCAGGGTTTCAGGCATGCTAAGCAATCACCATACCATGAAGCCCAATCCCACAGCCCTAAATGACTTTCTTAAGATGGCATTACATTTTCATTTTGTAACTATATATCATAACTTGGCCAGAAATTTTTGCTAGAAAAGGACATGGAACACAATACTGTGTCAAGTAAGGCTAGATGGACAATGAATAACCATCATGGTCTAGCAAGGCATAGAGGGGCTTACCTCATGAGGCTCATACAACAGACTGAGCGAGACAGCTCCTGACCCACAGCCCACCTCCAGAATGAGAGGACCACCTTGGTTCCAGCCACTTGGGGACACTGGGCCACCTCCTCCAGCAACCATTCAATCAGTTCCTGAGAGAGAGAAAGAGAAAGAAGTTCAGAAATACACTTAAGGCAGGTGCCAGTGGTTCAGGCCTATAACCCTAAGAACACAGGAGGCTGAGATATGAGGATCATGGTTCATAGCCAACCCGGGCAGGAACGACTGTGAGACTCTTATCTCCAAAGAACCACAAGAAAATCGGAAGTGGCCTTGTGACTCAAGTGGTAGAGTGCTAGCCTTGAGCTGAGGAGCTCGGGGACAGCGCCCAGGCCCTGATTTCAAGCCCCACGACTGAAAAGAAGTGGACTTCCTACCACAAGAAATTACTGAATAGCACCCATTGTCCTAGGGAGCCTGACTCGGCAAGTCAGGCTGAGCTTCCTCTCATATGGGAGTCATGTAGGTCACCCAGCTTCTCCGTGCCTGTTTCCACATCTGCAAAACTGAACAAAGTGAAGGATCCACTTCCTCATAGGGATAGGGTCATAATGAAAGAGACACATGTTTTGTAAATAATCCCAATGCCTGTCTCACCATTAACACACACCTTTTGAGCTCTTTCCTGGTATCTTTCTGGCATACGCTCACAGAACTGCTGAGAACCATATCTGAGGGCTGCTCCCTCTGTGCCTGGCCGTGCTCCAGAGATCTCTCTGTATTAATCCCTTGTTTCCTCACAACTGTCCCATGAGGAGATTGAAGTCCAATGGTGGGGGCCCAACCCAGAGCTTAACCTGTAGTTAAGAATTGGCTACCCATGGACTGAATTTGCGACAATCCATCTAAAGCAATGACTGAGTGTAGCACCACATGTCTACCATCCCAACTACAGAGGACAGGGCCTGATGGCGCACACATGTCACAAATAGGAGGACCGCGATCCAGCCCAGCCTTAGCATATATTAAGTCTCCATCTCAGAAATACCCAAGACAGAAAAGATTGTCTTGCATGGTAGAAGACCTGACTGGCAAGCCAAAGGCCTTGAGGTCAATCCCTAACATACCTAAGAATCAGAGGCCCACTGCCCAAAGCTCATGCCTATAATCCTAGCTACTCAAGAGGCTGTGATCTGAATATCACAGCTCAAGATTCAAAATAGGGTTGGCCTTGCCCATCAGACATCATGATGACAAGACCCGGAGTCTGACCTATGTTGGTGTGCTCCATACTAGCAAGGCTCATATCATTTCTAAGTGTTGGCCATGCTCTCTGTACCCCTGGGAAGCCACCCATTGCTGGCCACTCCCAGGTCTTCCCAAGCACCCCACTGCCAACTACCAGACTCGAGAGTACACAGCTCCAGGTAAAAGAGATCCCTTGTTCTTGTACTTTAAATGTGCTGAGTCCCCTTCAAGCGTCTCACCCTTCCAGGCCCCCAGACTTCAGCTGTGAAGCCCATGCACCCCCCCTCAAAGATAGCAGATAGAAGTTACCAAAACATCCAGCCTCCTTGTTACAACCCACTTCTACACATGCACGTGCACACACGCACACACACACACACACACACACACACACACACACACACACACACACACACACACACACACACACACGTCCAGACCAGTGACAACACTCATCCATGCAGCACCTATAATTTGCCAACTTATTACTCACCTGAGTACAGTCAGGCTGTACAAGGAGAAAGATGATCTCTCTGTCTCTCTCTCTATTTCTATGTCTTTCTCTGTCTCTCTGTGTTTCTCCCTGTCTCTGTCTCTCTGTCTCTCTGTATCTTTCATTGTCTCTCTCAGTCTCTCTCTGTCTCTCTGTCTGTCTGTCTCTCTCTCTCTCTTTCTCACACACACAAACACACACACACACACACACACACACACACACACACACACACACACACACACACACACACACACACACACACACACACACACACACACACACACACACACACACACATAGATTCAGAGCAGTGCCTCTCCTGAATTTGTTGGAGACCAGATGGACCGGGAGCACCAGCAGAAGCTGGCAGAGCTGGAAAATGTGATCAGCCTGAGAACTGTTGACAGCTGGGGGGGGGGGGGAGGTAGGCCGGGTGTATGTATGTGTGTGTGCGGGGGGTGTTCCTCCCAGATATTGACCTTCTGTTCTGACCCCCAGCACCCTTACCTCCCTACTGGGCTTTTCTGGGACCCTCTTCAGTTGAAAAGGGTGACCAATCACAGAAGACGAGGGCTCACACAGCAAGGGGGTTCTATCATCTGCATCCAACACCCCCACCCCCACGAAAAGACACCAGAAGGCAGGTGTGGAGGTGTTGTTCCCCTCTGACTAAAGCCACCAAGTTCTCAACAGGGAGAGGAAGAGTGTAGATGTGCAGCTCTGTGGCTCCCACTGCTCCAAGTCAGGGGCTCAGTGGCGCCCACTCCTCACCCAATCCTGCATCTCCCCTTTTCCTGGGACACTGGCCACTACGGATGGGGTGGGATCCTTGGGTCAACACCCATCTCCACCTTGGGATGCATTTGGCCAGTATGTGGGGCAGCAGGGAGTTGTGGGTCTGGGTCAGGAAGGGGGAAAAGGGGAATATGGGGTCGCGGGGAGGGCCTGCATGGCAGACACTCACATGTGTTGCAGGAAGAAGTTGTTGGCAGCTGCTCTGGCGAGCAGCAATGTCAGAGGCATGGTGGACACTCAGGCCCGGAGCAGCGTACAGGGTGGCCAGGACCAGATCAGAGCCGCAAGCCAGCCGGTGGTACACTATTGCACAATTGTCTGAGGACTACAAGAGGCAACACAGGTCCAAGCAGTCAGCACAAGGTTTGAAATGCTGCACCGCTGGGAAGGGTAGTAGAGGGGTGGGGCATGGGCGGGCATGTGGTGGGGCTGAGCAAGGTCTCTTCTCCTAGGCCTCAAGTCTCTTGCTCACCACTCAGTCACCTCTACCTTCCTCAACTGCTGGTAGTGGTGTCAACCAACAGAGGGAATCCCAGTGCTACAGGGCAGAATGTAATGTGAGTGTGGCCACCATTCTTGTATCCCATTGGACAGAAAGAACCATGAAAGAATGGGGATCTGGATCCTGTGATCCAGGAAGAATGGGTGGAGGCAAGATGACAGCAGTGCCTTGTCCAATCCAGTTGGAGACAAGAGGGAGACCTGCTTTAGTGGGATGGCTGCACAGATTGTTCTGTATGTCTGTTGCCACTCTTGGACCTTCAACTCAGGATCTAGGCACAGTCTGTGAGCTGCTTTTGCTCAATGCTACCCCTCTACCACTGGAGCCACACAGCTCTATTTCTGGTTTTGTTGGCACAATTGGACAGGGGTCTCAAAAACTTTCATGCCTAGGGTGACTTTGACCATGATCCTCCCGTCTCAGCCTTGTAAGTATGAAGGAGGACTGGTGAGAGCCACTGGTGCCTGCCTAATCATTGGACTTGCTGATATTCTTGGACAGATTGGTGAGTTCCCTATCCTCGGGTTTAATTGGTAGGAGCTGGAGCCCACAGTTTGAATCCTGGTCCTGTCACGTCCAAATGGCAAGAGATCCTAAGAAACTCATTCCTATCCATATGATTACCAATGGAATGTGATGTATGTCATGGTTGAATGTGCAGTTTTTGAATGATTCTAGGATAAAATTTTACACAATTACATTATTGTACACTGATCGATTTTAATGAATACTTTATGAAGCATTTAAAAATTACATTCATTAAATGGAGGCATAATGAAATACCTAAAAATTGGACATCACATAGTATAAAGGTGGCATTTTTTTCTGCCAGGAATGGGATGTGAACTCATGGTCTGGGTAACACTGTTGGACTGTGTGGGAAGGGGAAGCTTGCCTCCTTGAAGTCAAGAAATTCAAGTCTGTTCCTTAGGCCTGAAATCAATCCCCACCACTAGAAAGCATCCTATTTGTGTACATTTTAAATATGTGATTTATGTTTACACACATATATTGACTTCATGGTGCGTTCAGTGTAATTATATATTTTATTTTTTTATTCATGTATTGACTATTCATTTTATTGGCTATTATGACATATAGAACATTGATTACATAGGATATAGGTCTGCATATGTATTCCACTTCATACCTGACACCCAGGAGTTTCACATAAAAGGAAAATGTGTCACCATTAGCTTCTTACTCCATGATTCATTTTTTAGAAGTGCTGGCATCTGAACTCACAGCCTCTGAGGCCCAATTCATGAATGGTTGAGTGTCAGCATGCCATTCTGGTGAAAACTGAGCTGACAGGCAGTTCCCAAGACCTGAGATCGAGCCTCAGTTGTTGACAAAATAAGAATAGATTGACACACAGATGGTAGTACGCTAATAAATAATATATATATATATATATATATATATATATATATATATATATATATATAGTGCCAGAGATGTCTATCCAATATTCAGTTATATAGACTACATTCCTACCAATTCTTGGGTATTTATTATGCCTCCATGTAATTAATGTTATTGTTTTCATCCTTAACAAACTATTAAGTAAATCAATCAGGGTGCTGAAATTATTGCATTCCTGTAAGCAATAGTATTCTTTTAATACTTAATAAACATTAAATAAAATCAGTTTCCTGAAATCATGCTGTCTAATTTTGTAGGAGCATCATTCACAATCAACTCATTCAACCATAACATTGATATCATTCCACTGTTATTCTTATGGATGGGAACGAATCTCTTCGAAGCTCCTGCCATTGGTTGGTGTCAGGAGGGGGATTCAAAATCAGGGCCTACATTGCCACGTGGGTCTATGACTTCACAAATAGTCTGCCAGCCTTTACCAATGCAAGGTGAAGTACCTTTGCAACAGTGTCATTCAGACTCAGGAGGGTCATCGTGCAAAAGAAGAAAAGGAAAAAAAGCCATCTCGCTCCATTTTTTCTATGCATTTTTTTCCCACACAAGGTCTGGGGATCTAGGATCCCAGAATCAGCTGTGGGTCCAGTGGCTGCACCCTACCATTGGGTGATCGAAGCTGAGGCAGAGTTGCCACGACCTGAGTTCAAACCCCTTGTTGAGCCAAAAAAAATATTAAAAGAAATTAGCTCCCTGGCTTTCAATTCACCCCGTTTTTTCTGCCAGGCTTTGGATTTGAACTCAGGGTCTGGGTAAATGTGCAGCTCTGTGGAAGAAAGGGGAAGCTCACCGTACTTGAAGATAAGAAAGTCAGGCTTGTACTCTAAGCCTAAATTCAAGCCTCAGCCCTGGAAAAGATACTATTTATATACATTGTAAAGACAGGGTGTGTACCTATGGATGTTCAGCCCATACACATTTGGTGTGGTTGTTCCTTGTATTTTTTGTTTTCTTCATTTTACTGTTGATTTTACTATGATGACACCCATTCCGTTTATTACATTGATGACATGCTATCACATGGCATCTAGATTTGTAGACATGTTCTCCAGCATGCCTGACACCCTGGACTCTCAGAGAAAAAAATTCACACTAGGCTTCTTACAACATTATCTGAACTCAGGGCTTAGCAGGACCAATTGGTGAAAAGTTCAAGGTGAACACACCAGCCTGTGAGCAACTAAGGAGTTAGGCCATTCCCAGGATATGACATTGATCCCCAGGGTGGGCCATGGTAGTCATAAATTCATTATTTAAACATAAGATCTATATTTACATACATGTGTGGACAGCATCTTGCATTTGGTGTACTTCTTCTACTTATTTTCTGTATTATCCATGGAAGTATTCTGTATTTTACTGAGCATGGTGACAGATATAACAGTGCTTACATGGATGACAACATATTGCCATGGCTATAGGGTTTCCTATGCATTCTCCATCATAGCTGAGACCCAGGACTTTCACAGGACAGGTGAATCGATGGGCTTCTCACATCAGGATTCATCTTTTGGCAGTGTTTTGATTTGAACTCAGAGCCTTTCAGTCCCAATTGGGGAAAGGGTCTAGGTAAGGACACCAGCCTATGAGTAAGGAAGGAGATAGGCCGTTCCCAGGACCTGACATTGAGATTGAGACCCAATGTGGGCCAGATATTCATAAATTCATAATTTAAACATAAGGTCTATGTTTACATACATGTGTGGACAGCATCTTGCATTCAGTGCACTTCTTCTCCTTATTTTGTCTCTAATTCATGGGCGTATTGTGTATTTTACTGAGTATGGTGACAGCTATAACTGTGCTTACATGGAAGACAACCTGTTCCCAAGGTTATAGATTTGCCTATGCATTCCCATCCTAGTTGAGACCTGTGACTTTCACAGGAGAGGAGAGGAAAACATGTGCAATGACTGGCTTCTGACGACAGAATGACACTCTTTTTTTTTTTTTTTTGAGGAGGGGTCTGGTCATGGGGCCTGAACTCTGGGCCTCGGCGCTGTCACTCAGCTCTTCAGCTCAAGGCTAGCGCTCTACCATGTGAGCCACAGTGCCACTTCTGGCTTTTTTTCTTTTTGCTTATGTGGTGCTGAGGAATCGAATCCAGACCTCATGCATGCAAGGCAAGTGCTCTACCACTGAGCCACCTTCCCAGCCCAGCTGTCAGGTGGTTCCCAGGTGCTGAGATTGAGCCCCAGGTTTGGCCAAAACAGCGATACATGGATAGGCAGAGGGTGGTATACAAATAAATATATATTGTTAAGGAAATCCAGAGCCATCTATCTATGATTAAATGACATTTACTACGTTCCTACCAAATATTAGGTATTTATTATATTGATTATTGAAATAATATTCTTTTCATGCTTAATAGACTCAGCATCCTAGGATTATTGCTTCCAATTTTAGACTAGACAAATGCGTGAACTACTCTTTCAATCGGTATTCTTATGCATAGGAACGAGTCTCTTGTGATCTCTTGCCATTGGTTGGTGTCAGGACCAGGATTCGAACCCAGGGCCTATGTTGACTTGTTGGCTTATGGCTTCCCTGATTGCCTGCCAGCCATCAGCACTGGCAGGTCAGGTTCACTTTTCAACTGTGTCATTCAGACCCACGATGGTCACAGTGCAAAGAAAAAAATGTAAAATCCCAAGCCCTCTACACCTCCCCACTTTTTGTGCTGTCCCACTTTTTTTCCTTCCTGCAAGCCCTCTGGCCCTAGGCACAGGATTGGCTATGGGTCCCGAGACTGCACCCAAGCCTTGGGGGATCAAAGCTGAGGCAGAGTTGCCATGACCTGAGTTCAAGCCCCGTGGTTGCTTTAATTAATAAACTAAATTTTTAAAAAGAAGATTCCCAGATTTGGAATTTCTGCCAGTTTTCTTTCCTAGCCTGGGATTTAAACTCAGGGTCTTGGTAAATCCGTAGCAATGTGAGGGAAGGTACACAGTTGCCACTACTTGAGTTCAAACCCCATGCCAAACCAAAAATAAATAATTAAGTCACTGCTCGGTAGGGAAATGTAGTTGTGGAGGTAGGAAGTAAGGGGTGGTAGGGGGAAAACAAAGGAGGAAGCAACAATGCTCCATAGGAAATGTACTCATTACTTTGCTAATGCAACTGTGAACCCTCTGTACAACATTTTTAGAATAAAAAACTTACAAAAATAATGTAGTGCTCAAGAAGCACTTTGCGGGTAAGGGAAGGAGGTCTGAATAGCTGTACAAAATTCTACACTGATATTTTATAATGTTCAGTATGGAACTGAATAAACATAACTGCTTCCATTACAAATATTAAATCACTGTCTCAGAACTGGGACCAGTATTTCTGCCATTGATGGGATTTGTGTTCACCATCCTGGTAACTATTTTACACCATTTGTGAAGGGGAAACTCATTGTCTTTGAGGAAAAGAAATTCAAGCTAGAGTTCCCAGGGCCTGAGTTAAGGCCCTGCAATGGAAGAAAATATTTGTATATATGTGTAATATATGATATATAGGTACATATATATGTTTATTTCATATTATGATTATTATGATTGATTTTGTATTAATTTTATTTTTATTTTATTCATTTTATTTTTTATTGTATTTAGTACTATTATACACATACTATTTATTATGTTTTGTACATCTAATATAAATTATACAAAATAATTTAGGACACTGACTCTTTTATATTAATACTTATTAAGTGTTGAAACATGATACATAATTAAATGGAGGCATTTGTCATAGCCATCACATATTTGGAGTCTATCCCCAGTATGAGCTTTATCATATTTATCTTTGGACAACTTCTTATAGAGATTTCGTTAGATGATTTATACTTTTTTTGAGGATAGGCAAGTGGAGGAATAAAATTGTAAGGTTGGGGCTGGGAATGTGGCTTAGTGGTAGAGAGCTTGCTCAGCATGCATGAAACCAGAGTTTGAATGCTCATTGCCACATACTCAGAAAAAGCCAGAAGCTGTGGAATGGCTCAAGTGGTACAGTACTAGGCTTGAGAAAAAAGAGCTCAGAGACAGTACCCAGCCCTAAGTTCAAGCCCCAGGTCTGGGAAAAGCAATACACCAGATTCCGGTGGCTCTCACCTGGAACCCTATCTTCTCAGGGGGCTGAGATCTGAAGACCACAGTTTGACGCCAGCCTAGGGAAGGAAAGCCTGTTAGACTCTTAACTCCAATGAACCACCAAAAGATTCTGGTTCTCTGGTGGTTTATTGAAGATAAGAGTCTCACAGACTTTCCTGCTCAGCCATCTTAAATGACGATCTCCTGAGGAGGCTTCAAGTGGCTTCCTCAGGGATTCACCAAGGAGCCACTCCACACAAACCCTAAGTATAAATCTCGAGAGGTAATAGGGAAAAAAGGAAACATGAAAATTCTACTAGTGTGTTCTAGATATTAAGGT
Organism: Dipodomys merriami; assembly: GCF_024711535.1. Classification (NCBI taxonomy): domain Eukaryota; kingdom Metazoa; phylum Chordata; class Mammalia; order Rodentia; family Heteromyidae; genus Dipodomys; species Dipodomys merriami. The sequence continues at coordinate 259,723 of NW_027204226.1, forward strand.
TGAAGACTCAAAACACTCATAATTATTAGATCATTTTATAGGGAAAAGGAGCAATGCAGACAGTATGAGGATTGCTCCAGCTTTCCATCCTCTCATCCTGAGACAGTAAATTCACAGCAGCTCAATGCTAAGTGACAGAACTGGCATGTCCTGTGGTTATTTGCTCCAAAATCCTGTGACACTCATTTCTCAATTTTGGACTCAAATCTGTGACCAGATGGTAAGATGAGGAGAGAAAATAAACATTGGGTACTTTACTTATAAATTCGAACCATTGGAATGACCCTGTTAAGAAGTCAGATTGTCAAGAGCAAAAAATGAAGAAGAAAAGAAAGAAGGTACCAGTGGCTGCTGACTGTAATCCAAGCTCCTCTGGAAGCTAAGATGTAGAGAATCTTAGTTTGAATCCAGCCAATGTAGGAAAGTCCATGGCACACGTATTTCTAAGAGATCACAGAAAAACCCAGAAGTGAGGCTGTCAAGCTTAATGCACTACCCTTGAGCAAAAGGAGCTCAGGGACAATGCCTAAGCTCATAGTTCAACATCAGGACCTGCCCCCTCAAAAAGAGCCTGTACTTCCATGTCTTTTTCTATGTATGGATATATTCCTGTAGGTGAAGCTCCCGAGTAACTATGATGAATGGCACCAACCTAGGAAATTTGTATTCAATATAATGAGTTCATAACACAGAGACTTCCTTCAAGACAGTGCATGTTCTGGGGCTCACCTCACTGTTCCCAGTGTAGCCTGAGGGTTTCTCTGCATCTCAGGCATGCTGGAAAAAGTCTCTCTCATTGTGTGGACAAGCAGACAAAAGGCCTCACTCCTGTAAAGGTAGGTAACAAACAACTCCACCTGGGCCAGTTAGTGAGGATGAGTGTAGGTGGGCTCTGAAGGTCAGGGAAAAAGTCCTCTTTGTACAACAAGCTATCTCTCTCCCCAGTGCTCTGTTTTAACAGGAAGCCTTCATTTGTGCCACCTTCCATGGCAGGCCAAGTTCTGTGCACTTATCCTGCCTTTGTGAGACTATATTCTGGTGTTCAGATACAGTGCTCAGTATAATTCAGGAGTCCTTCAGGCAGAGAACTAGGGCACTGAACATAATGAAATGTTTCATTGCTGGCAAGGATGGGCCTATGATGCCTCTCCTAGTTTTCTGGAAGCTTTGGAAATCCAAGCTCATGTCTGATATCACAAAGCTTCCTGTCATCTAGGGCTGGTGAAGATCAACAAGTTTTGAAACGTTTGACCTCTCCTAGTTAAGCCCTGGGTGGCTAGGTTTTGGGGTTGAACACAGGGCCTGGGTGCTGACCATGAGCTCAGTGCAGAAGCCCAGTGCTTTACCATTTTGTGTAACAACATCACTTCTGGTCTGTGAATGTGTGTGTGTGTGTGCGTGTGTGCTGGTGTGTGTGTATTCATGCTCACACATACATGAGTCCTGGAGGTTGGACTCAGGACCTGAGCACTGTACCTAGTTTCTCTTGTAGAAGGATATCCCTGTCCCAGTTGAGCCACAGAGCCACGTCAGACATTTTCTAGTGATGTGGTCCTAAGAAATCAAGGCCAGGGTTTCATATATGCAAAGCACTCTACCCCTAAGGCACATTCCCAGCCCTCTACTTCAGTTTTGTTAGTTTATTTCTGTCTTTTTTATTGTTGTTGTTGATGTCGGTTGTAAGAGTTGAAGTCTGGGCATGGGTGTTGTCCCTGAGCTCTTCAGCTCGTCTTGTGCTCTACCACTTGAGCAACAGCGCCACTTCAGGTTTTCTGGTGGTCCATTGGAGCTAAGTGTCTCAAGGACTTTCCTGCCCAGGCTAGCTTTGAACCATGATCCTCAGATCTAATCCTCCTGAGTAGCTAGGATGACAGGCATGAGCAACAAGCATGCAGCTTCCAATTCAGGTGATTAGTGGTGAATGGGAGATAATAGTCTCATGGGACCTTTCGTGTCTGGGATAGTTTAGAACCCAGATCCTCAGATCTCAGCTTCCTGAGAAGGCAGGATGATAGACTTCAGCTACCAACCCCTTGGCCACGACCTTTGCTGCAAGAGGGTCCATGGCTCCACGTTGTGGAGTGCTAGCCATGAGCCCAATAAGTAAGGGTCAGTGCCTAAACCCCATGTTCAAGGTTCATGATCGAGAAAAAACAAAACGAAACAATTGTCTGCAGGAGATAACTCATAGTCTTCAGTAATACATAATTTCGTCCCTGCCATGGGGACCTATATGAGCCCTAATATTCTTGTCTGCATAATCATTGCAGTTGTGGAGCTCTTATAAGGACAAGATGTAAAAATGCACCCGGTGAAGGACACAACACATGGCACTCTTTGCACACAGCATCCTATGAAAGACTCAGCACCCAGCACCCAATGTTGGACTCAGCACACTGGATCCTCTGAATGACTCAGCACATAGCACCCTGTGCAGTACTCAGAACGGAGTACCTTTTGAAGGACTCAGCACAGAGCTTTATTCCACAATCTGTCATTAGAGTTAGAGTGCTTTCATCAGTATCACCATTTTTTGAGGAACATTTCACAAACCACACAATTTCATATCTAATGGTTTAGTGGGGTGTTTTTATTTGGGGAGGGAGGTTTCCCCTGAGGGTTGAGCTCAAAGCATGGGGATAATGTTCTAATAACATTTGCTCACGGCTAGAGCTCTACCACTTGGACCCACATTTTGCAGTGTCTTGCAGACTTCCTGTCAGGACTGGGTTTTAAAGCCCCCAAGCAGCTAGGCTGAGAGGCATATGCCACGATGACATGGGTAACCCGTGGAGCTGGGTTACAGCGTTTTACATGTGGGTAAGTCATGTTAGGTGGCAGCTGTCAGCACCAGACTCCTAGCTTGCTCGGTTATGAGGTATTTGTAGTTCTGTCCTTCTATAATTGCAGTTAAAACATCCTACTGTTTTTTTTGCGTCAGTCCTGGGGCTTGAGTTAGAGCTTAGACACTCTCCCTAAGCATTTGTGCTCAAAGCTAGCACTCAATTGATTCAAAGGCAATAGAACTTCTGGGTTTTCTGTTTATGTGGCACTGAGGAATCGAACCCAGGGCTTCATGCTTACTAGGTGAGCACTCAACCACTGAGCTCCAGGAGTGAACGAGGTATAAATAGAGATTGTTGTATATAAATAGTACATACACAAAAAGAGATTTCTGCATATTATTACATTATAGATATTACTACCATTTATTAAGTATTAAATTATATCTCCATTTAATGATATGTCCCAGTTAACGAATAATAAAGCATTAATTAATAATTACTCAATATCCTATTATTTTATCATATATGTACATATATCCATACATATTTCATAGACTGAGGCTGATATATTATTAAATTCTGCATCATGTGCTGCTACCAATTATTAGTTATTTAATTATGTCTCCATGTAATATTTGTTTTGTTAATGCTTAATAAAATATTAATTAAACTTAATGCACATCCTATACCTATTGTGTCTAATTTTTATTCTAGAATAATTCACTACTAAATCAATCTGTTTATCATTTATTGTATTGACAATCTTCCACCTATGACATATTTTTCCTTTATTACATCCCATTACATAGTATATAGATTTGCACCCAAATTATACATCCTACCTGACACCGAGCACTTTCACAGAAAAGGAAAACTTATGTGTCATGCTCGAGTTCTCTCTCCACGATTATATTTTTGGCAGTGCTGGGATCTAAACTCAGGGCCTAGAAGGCTCAGTTTATGAATGGGTGATTGCCATCGCAGCAGCCTTTAGCCAATTCAGCTGCCAGGCAGTGCCCAAGCCATGAGATGGAGCCCCATATGTTGACTGCAAATTGCGTTTAGTGTAGTTACTCATTTTAATTTTTGTTTTATTCATTAACCATTTATTTTATTCACTGCTATAATAAATTGAATTTTTACTATATTTATTACATAGATTATACATTTGTCTATGTATGAAACTTCACACCTGACACCCAGGACTTTCACAGAAAAGGAAACCATGTGTCACAATGGGATTCTTACTGCTCACGATTCAATTTTTGTAAGTGCTGGCATCGGAACTCACAGCCTACAAGGCCCAATTCATGAATGGGTGAGTGTCAGTATGCCAGCCTGGGGCATATGGAACTGACAAGAAGTTCCCAGCACCTGAGATCCAGCCCCAGGGATAGAAAAAATAACAGATTGACATGTAGATGATAGTACACAAATACATATAGATCATTATAGAGTGCCAGAGATTTCTATATATTATTCAGTTACATTGGCTACATTCCTACCAATTCTTTTGTATTTATTATGCGTCCATGTAATTAATATGATTGTTTTCATCCTTAATGAATTATTAAGTAAATCAACCATTGCCCCGAAACTATTGTGTCCGGGTACTTAATAGTATTCTTTCAATTTGTCAAAAATATTCATTACATCCGTTGGCCTCCTAAAATCACTCTCTACTTTTATCATTAGTATCATTCAAGAACAACTAAGTCAACCTTGACATTCATAACCTTCCATCAGTATTCCTATGAATATGAACTAGAATATTAGGATCTCCCTCTATTGGTAGGGGTCAGGACCCAGCTTCAAACACAGGGCCTATGTTGTTGTGTTGGCCTATGGCTTCCCTAGAAGCCCACCAGCCTTCAGCAATACCAGGTTACCAACATTTTTCAGCCATGTCATTCAGACCCAGGATGGTCACCTTGAAAAGAAAACAAATGTAAAACCAGAAGCCATCAGCAAGTTGCAGGTTTTTTTTCTGTGTCATTTTATTTATTTTTTCCTGTCAGCCTTTGAGGCCCAGAAACCCAGGTACGGCTGTGGGTCCAGTGGCTGCAACCCAGCCTACAGTGATCAAAGCTGAGGCAGAGTTGCCACGCCCTGACTTCAAGCCCTGTGCTTGACAAAGTAAAAATACCTCCCTCCCTCCCTACAAATATATATATATATATATATATATATATATATATATATATATATATATATATATATATATACACAAATACATACATACATACATACATACACACATACATACATACATACATTAAAAATATTTAAAAAATTATGAGGCTCCTTGGCTTGGAATTCATGCCTTTTTTCTGCCAGGCCTGGGATTTGAAATCAGGGTTGGAATAAATCTGCAGCACTGTGGGGGAAGGGAAAGCTCACAGTGGGGGAAAACAAAAAAGACAGGCCAGTTCCCAGGAGCTGAATTCAAGCCCTAGCACTCGACAAAATAATATTCATATACATTTTAAATACATAATTTCTATTTATACACACATGTTTAATGCATTCATTTTATTTTGTGTTTTATTTAATTATTATATATTTTAGAGAGTATGATTACATGTATAATTTTTTTTATATCCTATCACATAGGACATAGATTTGCCTATGTATTATACATCATTCCTGAAACCCAGGACTTTCACTTACAAGGAAAACAATCGGGACAATTGGCTTCTTCAACCAGGATTAAGTTTTTGGCAGTTCTGTATTTTAAACTACGGGCCTAGAAGACCCACTTCATGAATGGGTTAATGTTAGTACACCAGTCTGATGCCAGTGGAGTTGTCGGGAAAATTTGAGGACCTGAGATCAAGCCCTAGGAGTGGCCAATATATAAACAGATAGATGTGTAGATTGCAGTGCGTGTGTATGTGTATTTACATATGTATATGCATCTATAAATAAATTTATAGATTGTTCCTATAGATAGGAATGAGTAGGTGGCAGTCCCAGGATCGAACTCAGGGCCTCGGTTTCTGGGTTGGGCTCAGGCTTCACTGACAACCCACCATCCTTCTGCTCTGCAAGGTAACATACAATTTTCAAGCCGAGTCATTGAGGCTCAGGATGGTCACAGTACAAAGGAAACAAAGGTAAAACTGTTGTGTAAAACTTCCTGGTTTAGTTTTCCCTCCTCTGTCTTGGTTGTTTTTTATTTTTTTGCCAGATCTGGGAGTTGAACTCAGGTTGTGCCTGCCCCCCAAAATGTGAAAGTCCTGGCTAGGAATTTGGGCCATTTTATCAGCCATACCTGGGATTTGAACTCAGGGACTGGATAACTCCATTGTGCTCTGAAGTGGACGCTAACCTCCTGGAAGAAAAAAAAAAATTCAGGATCAATTCCCAAGGCGTGAATTCCAGCCCCAGAAATGGCAAAAATAATATTCATATACATGTATAATATATATCATATATATGTATTTGTATATATATTACACATTTTACCTAGGACACAATATTTCCACAGAAAGGAAAACAGGTCAACATTGGCTTCTTACTCTACCTATTACCTTCAGCATTGCTGAGATTTGAACTCAGGGCCTGGAATGCCCAATTCATCAAGGGGTCAGTGTAAGCATAGCAGCCTCAAACAAATTCACTGCCAGGCAGTTCCCAGGACCTTAATTCTAGCCCCAGGAGTGGCCAATATATAAATAGATAGGTGTGTAAATTGCTACACATACATATACATCTCTCTATATGTATATTCCGCTGAATAAATAAATATTTACTTGCACTCTAAATGTTCTTAGAGTTCCTGAGCTATAGGAGAAGGAAAGAAACATCATTTACCCATCCTGGGTTCAAATGAAGTTCTCAGAATCCAAGCCCTAGCCCTGTTAGCAGGATGAACTCCAGTGTAACACTGTATTTGAAGGACAGAAAACAGTTTTAAAAGCCAGGCTAGGTAAGGAGACCAAGGCCTGCAGGATTAGGAGGCAGAATGTACACACTCAACAGGGAAGTGAGTTGCAAAACCACTTCATTCATTCCAGGCACAGCCAGCAATGAAGGGAAACCTGAAATATTTGTTAGAGTTACACCAGGGACATGCTTTTCTCAGCCTCTTCAAACAATGACTAGTTAAGCTTCCTTCCTCGGGTGAAGGGAGCCTCAGGCTATCGTTAGGTTACCAATAGAGAGCCAGTTTAGTGGGGGAGAGGCGAGGAACAGAGTAGAAAATCCCTGATCTCTGATATTAGGGAGTAGTTTTTTGACTCTCCATCTGTCAGATATGAAGGCCCTTCTTCTACCTTTGCCAGTCCATTTTCCATATCATTAATGCAAATCCCCTGTTCAAGGAAAGGCATGGTTATTTCTCTTCTGTCTCCAAGCAGCTGAATTACAGCCTGGCTCTGCCCTCTTGTCTCTGGGGTGTTTGGCTACCTGAAAAGTGGGAAAAAGACAGTTTTCCTCCTCTGTGGTTGTGTAAAGGTGATGCTGGTGGCGTGGCACATTGCAGAAGGCCTCATTACTGGGAATTGTTCCCTTCTTTCCTGCTGATGTCCAAGACCAGGTACATCTACCATTTTTCTATCTATCTATCTATCTATCTACCTACCTACCTATCTATCTATCTATCTATCTATCTATCTATCTATCTATCTATCTATCATCTATCTATCTATCTATCTATCTATCTATCTATCTATCTATCTATCTATCTATCTATCTATCTATCTATCTATCTATCTATCTATATATCTATCTATCTATCTATCTATCTATCTATCTAGGTATGTATGTATGTATGTATGTATGTATGTATGTATGTATGTATGTATCTATCTATCTATCTATCTATTTATCTATCTATCTATCTATCTATCTATCTATCTATCTATCTATCTATCTATCTATCTATCTATCTATCTATCTATCTATCTGTCTGTCTATCTATCTATCTATCTATCTATCTATCTATCTATCTATCTATCTATCTATCTATCTATCTATCTATCTATCTATCTATCTATCTATCTAATCTATCTATCTATCTATCTATCTATCTATCTATCTATCTATCTATCTATCTATCTATCTATCTATCTATCTATCTATCTATCTATCTATCTATCTATCTATCTGCCTATCTATCTATCAATCTATCTGCCTATCTACCTACCTACCTACCTACCAACCTACCTACCTACCACCTTAGCTATCTCTTTGATAATTCTTGGGCTGAACTCAAGGCCTGAGCATTGTCTGTAACACTCTACTACTTGAGCCACAGGACGAATTCTGGCTTTTATCTGTGTATGTGCTACTGAGGAATCGAACCCAGGGCTTCTTGCATGCTAGGCAAACACTCTCTCACTAATCCACATTCCCTGCCCCCTCATCTTTTTTCTTAAAGGTAGTTTTACATAAGTATGCTAGCATTTTATGTCCCCAGATGTATTTTTGGAACACAGGTTATTCCTATGAACCCCGATCTTCTCTTCCCCTGCCTGATTTGTGACGGTTCCTGCATTGGCCTCATAATAAAATGTAAATAAAGGCTGCTGAGAGCTTTAGTGTGCATCATATAAGGACACAGGCCTGGAATCTGAGAAGAGAAAAACGATGAGGCTGAAATGAACAGAATGATGCAGTATGCGCAATGAGCATATCTGAAAACTAAATCAGTAAATAAAAGCAGAAGCATTGCATACAGCCTGTTTGCACTCAGTGAGGTAATATACAGCTGTAAGTAGGGCATTCATACATAAACTTGGCCTTTGCTTTTTGAAATTTTTTGGTGGCCATCCCATGGCTTAAACTCAGTGTGTGATACCTTCCTCAGCTGTTTTGCTCAAGGCTGAGGCTCTACCACTGCCACAACTCCACTGCCAGCCATCAGGTCGTTCACTGAACATAAGCACCTCCCAGGCTTTCCTGCCTGGTCTGGCCTGTATCTCTTATTTGGCCTTCTCTTTCAAAGCTAGAGCTCTACCCTCTAGGCCACTGCTCCACTTCTGGTTTTCTGGTGGTTTATTGGAGACAAGAGTCCCACAGACTTTCCTGCTAGGGCTGGCTTTTAATCATGATCTCCTGAGGAGGCTTCAAGTGGTTTTCCTCAGGGATTCACCTAGGAGCCACTCCACACAAATCTTTCATCTAAATCTCGAGAGGTAATTGAGAAAAACAGAAACAGGAAGATGCTTCTACTGTGTTCTAGATACTTAAGGTTGGAGACACAAAACACATAATTATTAGATCACTTTCTAGGCAAAAGGAGCAATGCAGACAGTATGAGGATCGTTCTAGCTTTTGGTCCTCATACCCTGAGACAGTAAATTAACTGCATCTCAATGCTAAATGACAGTACTGGCATGTCTTGTGGACATTTCCTCATAAATCTTGTGACACTCAATTCTCACTTTTGGTTTCAAACCTGTGACCAGAAGGGATGATGAGTAGAGAAAAACCTTTTCAGAGAACTTAGCTATAAGGAACAATGGGTAGTTGGCTTATAAGTCCAAACCATTGGAATGACCCTATTAAGAAGTCAGATTGTCCAGATTACAAAACGAAGAAGAAAAGAAAGAAGGTGCCAATGTCTGCTGACTGTAATCCGTGCTCCTCAGGAGGCTAAGATGTAGATAATCTGAGTTTGAATCCAGCCAGCATAAGAAAGTCCATGGCACTATTATTTCAAAGAGATCACAGAAAAACCTAGAAGTGGGGTTCTGACTCCAACTTAATGCACTACCCTTGAGCAAAAGGAGCTCAGATACAAGGCCTAGGCTCATAGTTCAACTCTTGGACCTGCCCCCTCAAAAAGAACCTGCACCTCCATTTCTTTGTGTATGTATAGATATATTCCTATAAGTGAAGCTCCCGTGTAGCTATGATAAATGGCACCAAGATAGGAAATTTGTATTCAATTCAATGAGTTCATAACACAGAGATTGCTTTTATGACATTACAGATTCCAGGGCTCCCCTCACTGCTCCTATTGTAGCCTGAGGGTTTCTCTGCATCCCATGCCAGCTGGAAGAAGTCTTTTTCATTGTCTGGACAGGCACACAGAAGGCCTCCCTCCTGTAGAGCTGTGTATCAAACAACTCCATCTGGGCCAATTAGTGAGGAGGAGTGCGGGCGGTCTCTGAAGGTCAGGAGAAAAAGTCCTCTTTGTACAAGCTATCTCTCTTCCCAGTGCTGTTTTTTGACAGGAAGCCTTCATTTGTACCAACTCCCATGGCAGGACAAGTTCTGTGCACTCATCTTGCCTTTGTGAGACTATATTCCTGGGCTCAGATACATTGCTCAATATAATTCAGGAGTCCTTCTGGCAGACAAGTAGGGCACTGAACCTAATGAAATGTTCCATTGAGGGCAATGATGGGCCGATGATGCCTTTTCTAGTTTTCTGGAGGCTTTGGAAATCCAAGCACATGTTGGATATCACAAAGCTTCCAGTCATCTAGGGCTGGTGAAGCTCATCAGATTTTGAAATCTTTGACCTCTCCTAGTTGGGCCC